>NC_080833.1:113326579-113597153 GCF_030435755.1 Ochotona princeps | reverse complement strand
ACTAGATCTTTTCCCCCCTCCTTCACTACCCTCCAGGGACATTAGCTCCTCACAGAGATCCTCACAGACAGCCAAGCTGGCCATCTATAGTGACAGGGATTGTCAATCCTGGGACAATTCTCCTCTTCACCCTTCTTCCTCCATCCATAGAGGCAGCAGGGTAGCTGCCTCGGAGTTCTTTTTGTCCTTTGGTCCCTGTCTCCTCTTCTAATGGTTTGGAGCTTCAGTGCCCTCCCTTCCCCCAAGCTTCTTAACTGTTTCCATAGATTGGGAGAAAATGTCCTATTGTTGGTGTTATCAAGTTGCTATCCCCAGAAAGGGGGAACCCCGAGACCCAAGAAACGCTCTCTCCTAATCCAGTAACTTAAATTCTTCCATGTCCAAGATGGTCCACCTCTACCCTAGGAAGAAGGGTTGATCCAGAAAGCAGGGTGCTGGGGGTGTGGTGGCACCATGTTAAGTGATAGACCCTTTGGGGGACTTGTCAGGGAGGAGATCCTATCATGTAAGAAGGGAAGAGCTGCCAGCTTTGTCAAAACAGGGTTTCATGGGTGGGAGGAGGGGTTGTGGGTAGCGTGAGAAAGGAAAGAATGAGACTGTCTTCTGAGTTCTAAAGTCAACACTTAGTGGATAAGAGGTGAGATGTGCAAATCACGTGGGTGGGAGTTGTGATGCATCTGATGAAGCTGCTACCTGTGATGCTGTCATTCCATACGGACAATGGTTTGAGCCTTGGATGCTTCCCTCCTGATACGGCTTCCTGTTAATGGGGCTTGGAAAGCAGTGGAAAACGGCCCGAGTGCCTGGGCCCCGGCCACCCACGTGGGAGACCTGGGGTTCCAGGCTTCTAGACTTTGCCTGGTTATCGAGGCCACATGAGGAGTGAACCAGTAGATGGAAAGTCTTTCATTCCCTCCCTTTTTCCCTCTCCTCTATCTTTCAAAAATAAATTAATATTTAAAAAGGGTGAAACAAATAGTTGAAGATGGTGATGTGGCACAGAAGGTTAAGCCACCACTTGCAACACTAACATCCCCATCAGTTTAAGTGCCAGTGGCTGCCTTTCCCATTAGCTCCTTGTTAATGAACCTGGGAAAGCAAGCTGATGATGTTGTTCATGGGGAGACCCGGACGGAATTCCTGACTTCCTTCTGTCACTTTTCCAAACACATAAATGAACCTTAAAAAAAAAAAAAAAAAGTAAATGATCCAATGAAGGAATGCACCTCATTAGAAAAGTGAGACAAGAATGAGTGTGATGTGGGTACAGTGCAACAAGATAATCACAGAGCTGGACACCTGGATGATTCTATCTTGGAACTCCTTCAGTCCGGACACAGTACTCAGGGCCCCAGTGGGAGCAGCCACGCCTAACTGATGGTCTACAGATTGTCGGCTCTTAGATCGTCCCCAGACATCAGTACCCTGCTCCCGAACGCCCTGCTGGTGATAACCCCATGCCAACTGTGTACAGAGAAGAAACATCAGGGCAGTGCCCTACAGCTGGCACGTGGCATCTGAGCACTCTGCCTAGGGACTTCCTGCCCCCACCACTTTTCCTTCCTTTGTTCTGCTTGATTTTTTTACAGTATTTTTATCACTTGCTGTTATGTACTTGTTTGCCACATGTTTGTCCCTCCCACTACTGCAACCCCAGTGACCATGTGAGCTTCATATTTTGCTGTTCACTGCTGTGTTCCACACCTACAATAGTGCCCAGCATGGAATTGAAGCTTAACGACTGTCTGCGTGATTAATGGCTAACTTTATCTGCCAGTTGGTGGTGATAGCTCTGATAAAAATGAGGCGGTACCCTAGATTCAGATCAATGATGAGACATCAGTGAGTTAGAATTTGAGCCGGATTTGCAGAGTCAAATCCTGAACAAATTAACTAAGAAAAAACCCATCGTGAACAGACCCGGGTGGGTGACCAGCTGGATTCCTGCAGGTCACATCCCTTTGTTTCCATTGTGCTTGCTTTGTACGTCTCTGCCTTTTCAGCGAAGCCTTCCAGTTCAGCAGTTTTGCCCCTGTGTTAATGAGAACATCAAACCCAACAAACAAGATTTCCCTTTAGGTCTTGCCACTTACAAACCTACCTGCCTCTCTGCTCATTTCTCTTTTTTTAAATATCTAATTTATTTTCTTTTTGATGATGTTTGCATAGTTAAGAACATTGCATGCCCATGTGAACCACTGATGGAGGCGGAGAGTGTCGAGGAATAGGGGAAAGTGAATGAGACAACTGTTTCCAATCTTCTTTTTTCTTCCTGCATCTGGAGAAAGTAGGGAGAGAAGGGGAGAGGGCCACTCCCAGCAGCCCAACCACATCAGTGCCTGGGAATGAGGGAAGGCCACCCGAAGTCATCCCAGGGTCTCCGATGTGGAACGCGTTCCAAGGATACTGCTTAAATGGTTTTGATAGTTCTGAAGTGCTGTTGATTTTGTTGCTCCAAGGTTGAGGAAATCTTTCCAAGGTCCATCGACTGACATAGTCCACCTTACAGTCTCCACTCACCCAGCCACTCACTATCTAAGCATGGCCGGGAGAGCTGTCCAGTTTGTTCTGCCCTCCATGATACTAGATGTCCTCTGCAGGCTTCAATGAACTGGTTGTCATGTTCCCCATGTGCATCTGGGCATGCTGTCCACTGCAAAGGCTTCAGCAACTGAGAAGGCCTGGTTCTGATACATGCACTCCATGGTTAGACCATAGATCCCGTGGTTGAAGTTTTGAGTCCAGTGGTCCAGTTGGAGGCTCCCCAGAGAAACCTCGTCAAACGTGGCCCTAACCTGACTCATGTATATGCCAGCCAGTGTGCAGTCAGGCTCAGTCCATAAACACTGGTGGTTGTAGTCACCCACCTGTCATATGTGAACCAATGAATGCTATGGCCCAGCCCAGCCCTGCCTACCACACTCTGCCCTCATGCACAGCAGCTGGAGCTACAGTCTAGTTGGAGTGGCCCCCAATAGCCCACACCAGGCCTACCTCCAGCCATGGCTCCTGCACATGCTGGTATGTGCACCAAACTGGACTGGTCTGTTCCACATCCCATTCAGCTCTTATACAGATCAGTGGGTGTTGGAGCCTAGCTCAGCATGACCAACCCCACTATCCAGCCCACACTCATTTTGGCAGGGGTAACCGCCAATCCAGCCAGGCCCACCCGCAGCCCTGGTTCTTAGACTTACTGGTGGGAGCTGCAAGACATCAGAGGGGTGGCCATAATTTCCTTAGGCCCATTCCCAGTCTTGGATCTTGCACTTTCCAGGTGATACTGTGGTCTAGCCTGATAGGACCTTCCACCTGCTGATGCTGCAGCAAAGTCTGTCCGGCCTGCCTTATCCGGCTCATGCATGCACCAGTAGATACAGTTGCTTAGCCCAGCCTGACTCTCCCTCAACCAGCTCACATGCAGGCCAACAGGTATTTAGCCCTAACCAGTCTGATCTGCCTCCAGTCCCAGCTCTCAAGCTCACCAGCAGGAGTAGTGACCAGCAGGGGAGCCCCAACAGCCTCTCTACCAGGCTTACCCTCTTCCCTCCCTGGGCGCTATGTATGCTGGTGGATGCTGCGGTCCAGTCTTGAATGGCCTGCCTTGCCTCAACATTCACCTCTGCTGAAGTCTGCCTTGACCCAGACTGGGCTCCCCCAGTCCTGGCCCTAATGTGAACTTGCTGGTGTTGCAGCTCAAACCAATCTGGCCTGTCAGGTACCCTGTCCTGGTTCCCACATTTTCCAGCAGGTGCTATGAATTGGCACAGCCTGGCCTAACCCAGACCTGACCCACATGTATGCCAGCAGGTACTGTAACTTTGGTCTTTACTGCTCCCAGCCATGATTCTTGTGCTCACTTGCAGGGAATGTGTCCTGACAGAGATGCTCCCCAAGCTCCTCTAGATCACCTCCCAGTGGTAGATCTCACGTACACCAGTGGGAGCTTGCCCAGCCTGACTTGGCCCACCTCCTGTCTTGGCAGATACAGTGGTCTAGCCCAGACAGTCCAGACTGACTCCAGCTCTTACTGTTAGGTGCTACAATCCAGCCCTGCCTAACCTACTCCCAGGCCCTGCTCTTACGTGGTTCAGTAGGTACCAAGACCTAGCCCAGCCTGTCCTATACCTACCCTGGCTGCTGTGAGCACTAGTGGGTGCTAGAGCCTAGCCCATTCTGGCATACCCCAAACACAGTCCAAACCCATGTTAAGGGATACTCCAGCTATGTCCTGCCCAGTTATCTGCCCCAATTTTGACTTATGTGCTCACCAGTGGGAACTGCAGCCCAGCTGGGGTGTCTCCTTAGGTCTCCAAGTAGACATGCTCCCAGCTACAGATTTTGTATGTGCTGATAGCTGCTCCAACCTAGCCTGGCATAACCTACCACATAGCTTGGCCTTTGTCATTAGATACTACAACCTGGTCTAACCCAGCCTACCCCCAGTCCCAACTCTCACTGGTGGGTGCTTTATCCTAACCCTGCCCAACCTGGCTTTCATGCAGATCAGTAGGTGTGATACCCTAGCCTAACTTAGCCCAGCATAGTTCACACCCTATTCTGGCTCCTGTGCATGCCAGTGTACTACAATTCTGCCTGGCCTTGCCCAGTCTGCTCCCTCAGAGACAACACGCACACCTGTGACAGGTGAAATAGCCTTGCCTGGCCTGACCAACACCCAGCCCTGACTCACATGCTTATTAGCAGGAACTGAAACCTACCAGGGGAGTTTCCTCACCAAACTCACTCCCAGACTCAGATCTGATATGTGCTACTGGGTGGTAGGCCCTTGCCTGGTATAGTGTGTCCCCCCATCTCAGCCTTTGTGTGCTGATGGATGTTGCAGGCCAGACCACCCCAAACCCAATTTTTGGGTGCACCTGCAGGTTCTGCAGCCTGAATCAGCCCAGCCTGTTTACAATCCCAGTACCCATGATGTTGGTGACTTTTATTGTCTTGCCTAGCTTGGCCTAACACCACCCCAAGCCCTTGAGCAAATCATCTTGTATGGCAGTCCCACAAGTTAAGCCCACAAATCCCCCATAGAATCTGCTTCCACATGCAGGTCTCTCATGTGGTGGTTAGTGTCATGGTCCAACCTAACATGGTCCATCCTCTGCCCCAACACACACCGGTAGGTACTGTGGTCAAGCCCTGCCAGGCTCCCCAGCTGTGGCTTTCGTGTGCACTGGTAGGCAGTAGGTTGATACGAACAAGCCCAGCTCAGGACTCCCATGTAGGCAGGTGTATTGGTTTGGCCCTGAAAGATTATCTGGTTTCCTTCCTCCAAACCACCTGGTCCCAGCCCCTTCATTTACTTGCAAGTACAGTAGCCTGGTTGGTGGAAGTCCCGTAGAAGTCATTCCTCACCTCTCATGTTCTCCCTCAGCTAGAGTGTTCATTTTTTTTTTCTGATGGTAATGTAGCGAGGAGGATCTGGCAATTTTTCAGTTCTACAGTCAAATCACAGGGCACCATGACATAGTAGGTTAATCTTCTACCTGTATTATTGGCATCCCATATGTTCATGTCCTGGCTGCTTACTTCTGATGTATCTCCTTATTAACAGCCTGGGAGAGCAGTAGAGGATGGCCCAAGTCCTTGGACCCCTGCACCCACATGGGAGACCTGAAAGAAGCTCCTGACTCCTCGCCCCTGGCTTTGGATTGACAGCTCTAACCATTGTGGCCATTTTGGTAGTGAATCAGTAGATCTCTGTCTTTGCCTCTTGTTCTCTCTATGTAACTCTGCCTTCCAGATAAAGTTAAAAAAAAAAATACCTAAGAGAAACTACTTAAAAAGGAAGCTTACAGTTTTGGTGGTTCACAGCCCAAGGTCAGGAGGCCCCGTTGGCTGAGCATCTGGTGATGGCGTTCTTGCAGGCAGAGTGGAACACCACATGGCAAGGAGGAGCTCCTGTGTCTGTCTGCTTTTCCTTAGACAACTGCTGTGCATCAGTCAACACGTACCTGCAGTGCAAACTAGCCTCTTCCCAAGGCTCACTCTCAGAAGCCGTGATCTGATTACATCACCACTCTCTTAAAATGGTGGGGACCAAACCTGTGTGTGTGTGTGTGTGTGTGTGTGTTTTGGTGAGGGCCGAGTGTGTAGTGGGCAGGATCAGGTTGCTTCTATACGAAACAATACCTATTGGTTCCTATAGAAGATAGGGCTGGAACCAGAACTGACCCAGCAATTGCAACCACCAGCATGTGCATAAGCTGATTGGGGTGATGGACTGTGCCGGACCCTGTACTGTCATGCATACACAAGAATCAGATCTGGGATCACCTCAGATGAAGTTTATTTGGGGATCCCTCCAACTGAACAGCTGATTTCAGAACCCCAACCATGAAGAGAAGTGAAGGCTCTGGTCTAACCACGGAGTGAAGCGTCAAAGCTGAGCCCCCTCAGAGGCCGACAGAGCAGTGGACAGATGCACATGGAGGATATGGCAGTCCATTGGAACCTGCAGAGGACACCTGGTACCACAAGAGAGGACAGAGGACAGAACAAATCGATCAACTACTTCAGCCATGTGTTGGCAGTGAAAATCTGGGCCTATGGAGACCATAAGGTGAACTGTGTCAGTCAGTGGATTTTGGAGAGATTTCATCGTGCTTGGAATGGTAAGACTGGCAGCAATTCAGAGCTGTTGAACTATCAAAACCACTTGAGCAATGCCCTCAGAACATGCCTCACGTCGGGGACCCTGGGATGGGTGGGGTTTCTCCTTTATCTCTCCCCCTTACCCCAGATATAGAAAAATAAAGAGAGAGAAAGAGAGAAAGAGAGAATATGAAAACAATGGTCTTAGCCACTTTTCTGTAACCCTTGACCCTTTGTGCCCTAATCAACTATGTAAAGATTATCAAAATAAAATATTTTTTAAATATTTATTTATTTTTATTTATTTTTATTACAAAGTCAGATATACAGAGAGGAGGAGAGACAGAGAGGAAGCTCTTCCTTCCGATGATTCACTCCCCAAGTGACCGCAATGGCCGGTGCTGTGCCGATCCGAAGCCGGGAACCTGGAACCTCTTCCAGGTCTCCCACGCGGGTGCAGGGCCCCAAGGCTTTGAGCTGTCCTCGACTGCTTTCCCAGGCCACAAGCAGGGAGCTGGATGGGAAGTGGAGCTGCCGGGATTAGAACCGGTGCCCATAATGGATCCCGGGGCGTTCAAGGCGAGGACTTTAGCCGCTAGGCCATGCCGCTGGGCCCAATAATAATTTTTTTACTTAAAAAAGATTTTTTTTTTTTAACTGGGAAGTCAGATATACAGAGAGGAGGAGAAACAGAGAGGAAGATCTTCCATCCACTAATTTGCTTCCCAAGCAGCCGCAGCAGCTAGAGCTGAGCAAATCTGAAGCCAGGAGCCTGGAGCCTCTTCCAGGTCTCCCACATGGGTGCATGGTCCTAAAGCTTTGGGCTGTCTTTGACTGCTTTCCCAGACCACAAGCAGGGAGCTGGATGGGAAGCAGGGCCACCGGGATTAGAACCAGGGCCCATATGGGATCCCGGCACATGTGAGGCGAAGACTTTAGCTACAAAGCTACCGCACTGAGCCCGGCACCAAACCTTTAACATGGGTCATTGAAGATATTCAACCAGTACAACCACAGCAAGAAGAGATTTGAATTTTGCTGGTGCAACTACTTTACCATCTATCACAATGCTCTAATGTGGTTTTCCTCCAAGCATACCTTTAGATAAGAACTTGGGTGGAGGAAATTTTTCTGGGAGAAGATCCAAGACACAGTAATGTGTGAAATGATACTAGCCAGGGACAAAAGCCAAGAGAGGGCGTGTGTGTTAGCAGCTGATTACCGCAGTGGACATGGCTTTCTTCGAGGAAACATGAAGAGCATGTCCCAGACTCTCTCCTGGAAGGGAAGCAGCTTGGCTAGGCCATCTGCCTCTTCAAGGCTCCACCAGCTACCCTGTATCCCAGCTGTTTCCTGGCTGCACCACTGCTTGGCTGAGTGGGCCTTCACTGGTCAGAGAAAAGCCCAGAAGCAAGAAATCAGGCCTTCCCAGGGTGAAGACTAGGTAGAGAACTCAATGACGACATGAACGGAGTATGCTACAAGGACCCGTCGGGGTCTGCTGTCAGCCGACTTTTTGGCAGCTTTGACAATGCAAACCGATCATCTGACAGGTGTCAGGAGGTCCAAGGCAGAACTAGGGCGCTCTCTGCTTGTGGACTTCTCATCTGAGTCAGAGGGAGCAGGAGCCCAAGGCAGGCCTGGAAGAGTTCAAGCTGACCACACACTAGCATCTGATGCCCATCGGTGAGCTGGATTTTGGTGCCATGTTGTAGACGCTGTAATTTGTCAGGCCAAGGACTGCTGAGGGTGGACAAGAGAGGGGCACTCATGAGACACAGCACGCTTGCTTGTCCTGGGTGCCAAACAACAGGGACATTTGGAAGACTGAGAAGAGTCTGGCGATTCGTGATCAGACACCCAAGGGCTGAAGAAGGGGGTGCAAAGGACCTGAAACAAGTGCATCCACCGACGGCCACGGGTGGGAGACAGGGAGCCAGTGGGAAGTCCAAATCAGAAAGACTGCCCCTCAAGGGAAAGCAGGTCCTCTGAGCTGACTGCCAGGCCTGTGCAGCGCCGACTCAGCTGGACGAGAGCAGGTGGTCAGCTCTGCACGACCCCCACTCTCCTGGAGAGTGGACCTGGAGCTGGGACAGTCAGGGCAGCACAGCTCAGGGGAGCAGCGGGAAAGGGGTGCGCTGAGGAGAGTGGGGAGGAAGCAGAAAGACGTCTTCTGGCGCCACCAAAGGCATGCAGCCTGAAACGGATCCAGAGCCATGGAAGGGGAGATTATTTGATCATAAGTGAAGTTGGGCAGTTTGGATGTTTCACAAAATAGGAAGGTCTCACTTCTGAACTAAGATCAGAAATACAGGCCAAAGTTCATGTGGGAGCAGAGAAGTCTACTCCACCATGTAAGACTGCAAAGGGGTAGTGAGAGAATGAAATATCATTTAGAACACAATACATGCATGAACCAGAGGAGAACTGGGCTCAAAAACCACCGAAAACCACACTTTGAACAAGGCCTTTCTCCACAGCAGACTAGGGGCGCTTAGTGAGGACTGAGGGTGGAAATGCTGTCTCCTCAGCAAGCATAGTGGGCTGCCTACACTGATCCACGGAGAGAAATTGAATACATCATAATGTGGTGACCTTCTGGCTACAGTACGCTCACTGTGGAAGCCCTGAGCATGCCCCTGGGCCTCACTGCAGTGCAGTGAACCCACGGCCTCCAGCACAGAGCCTTGGGCATCCACATTCTGTCAGGCAGAGCTGGCCAACAACCGTGCACAGCAAGGGCACCAGCACCCAACGCTGGCGCACAGGCAGGAGCCTGGACATTGCCATGGAGATGCCTGCTCTGAAGGGCTGTCTTCACTCCAGCACTTCCCGTTGAGTTTGCTGAGGCCGTGAGATCTGTAACTTAATCTGAACTCTTCTTGTTCAACACTGCTTCCTTCCCCTTTCGTCTCTCACCAGCTTCATTTTTTGTGCTAATCCTCTTCTATGAGCTCCAGAGTGTGCGCCTCATCCATGAAACTCTGAATATTAGCCATACTTTGCTACTTTTCCCTCAATGCTCTAATTTTATTTGTTTTTTATCTTATTTTATTTGTTTTTTTTTTAAGCTTCATTTTATTTTTATCACAAAGTCAGATATACAGAAAGGAAAAGAGACAGAGAGGAAGATCTTCCGTCCGATGATTCACTCCCCAAGTGACCACAAAGGCTGGTGCTGTACCGATCCGAAGCTAGGATCCAGGAACTTCTTCCAGGTCTCCCATGCAGGTGCAAGGTCCCAAGGCTTTGGGCCATCCTCGACTGCTTTCCCAGGCCATAGGCAGGGAGCTGGATGGAAAGTGGAGCTGCCGGGATTAGAACTGGTGTCCATAGGGGATCCTGGTGCTTTCAAGGTGAGGACTTTACCGTGCAGGGCCCTATTTTTATTTTAATGAAGAAAATATTGTATATTTTATGATAAGCAACACAGTTTGTGGAATGAATCTACATATGATGTTAGCAATATACATCTCATTGGTTTTTTGTGACAAGAACACTTACAATTTATTTAGCCACTTTCAAGATATGAGTGCAGTATATATTGACTATTGTCATCATAGTGTGGGACAAGCTTCTTGATCTTATTCCTTCCCTCCAACAGAAACTAGAAGCCTAGAGTTTCACTAGTGTCTCCCATGTGAGTAGAAGGGACCCCAAAACTTAGGACCCTGTTCTACTGCCTTCCCAGACACATTAGCAGGGAGCTGAATTGAAAATGGAGTAGCCAGGACTTGAACTGGTACTCACATGTAATGCTGGTATTGAAGATGGCTGCTGAATCCACTGCACCACAATGCTAGTTCTTTCCTGAGTGTTGCTATTCATAAATTAAACATTTAGAATGGTCAATTGAGAGAGAGAGAGAGAGAGAGAGAGAGAGAGAGAGAGAGAGAGAATTTTTTAAAATGATAGCTACAGATCTATTAATCTCATTCTCTTCCTCACTTAGCTGACCCTGGTTTAAGTATCATTTCTCCTGACAATCTTCTCCTATATCCTCAACTGTAACCTTGGTAATACCCTTGCAATCACAGACTCTCACATTTCCCTTTGGTAAGATTCATCACACTTGCAGATCCTTGTCCAAGGTCAATTATTATCCTGTGAGATCCATGAAATCACAATATAAAGTTCTTGACCATTGCTCATTGTCCAACACCTAGGACAGTAGAAAGGGTCTTCAGCAAGTTTGTGGAAAGTGCACATAATGAAAAACGGGCTTACACAATTTTTTTATGGGGTAATTGTTGGATGCAGCTGGTTAAACTGTTGCTTGGACAGTCTGAGTCTCACATAAAATAAGGATGCTGGCTGCTACTCCACTTCCCATTCAACTTCCTGCTAATGTACCCTGGGAGAAGTAGATGATGGTTCAGTCCCCTGTCACTCATGTGGGAGACATAGAGTTCCTGGCACCTGACTTTATCCTGGCCAAGCCCTGATCCTTGTGGACATTTAAAAGATCTGTGTGTGGAGGGATGTGGGTGTGGTGTGATACTTGCTTTGTTGTTCTTCCTTTCCAGTGGATGAAAATAAACATTGATAAAACATTTTTAATGTTAGAGACTTGGGCCCAGGGCAATAGCCTAGTGGCTAAATCCTTGTTTTGAATGTGCTGGGATCCCATATGGGCACCAGTTCGTGTCCTGACTGTTCACTTTCCATCTTGTTCCCTGCTTATGGTCTGGAAAAGCAGTAAAGGATGGCCCAAAGCCTGGGGATCCTGCAACTTGCATGGAAGACCTGGAAGAAGCTCTTGGCTTCTGGCTTCTGATTGGCTGAACTCAAGCTGTTGCAGCCACTCGGGGAGTAAACCAGTGGGTGGAACATCTTTCTCCATCTCTCCTCTCTGTAAATCTGATTTTGCAATAAAAATAAAAATAAATCTTTAAAAAATAAAAATAATAATAATTTAAACTTTTAAAAAGTCAGAGACTTATCTTTTCATTTCCCTTTTCACTTTCCCCAAACTTCTTTGAAGTTCCCTCCAGTGTGGACCACAGATAGTTACCCATGTAACTGAGGGCTAGATTTGCTAACCCAAAGGTAGGAAATACTGACACAGAATTAGAGCTGACTGTACCAACCTTCATTGTTCTGTTGATTCCAAGACACACTCTGAAGACTCATGGAACTGGCTATTAAAATAAAGACTATCCGGGGGTGGGGGTGGTAGGGGGCTGGCATACAGGTGCAGTCGGTTGCAGTCTTTGATGTTAGCATCCCATGTGAACACTGGTTTGAGTCCCAGAAATTCTAATTCTAATTCAGCTCCCTGTTAATGTGCCTGAGAAACCAATGGGAAATGGCCCAAGTACTTGGGCCCCTACTAACAATGTGGGAGATCCAAATGAAGTTCCAGATCCCTGGCCTCTAACTAAAACATCCTGGGCCATCACAGCCAACAGGGGAGTGAATCAGCAAATGAAAAATTGATGTCGGGCCTGGTGCAGTAGCCTAGTGGCTAAAAGTTCTCATCTTGCAAGCACCAGGATCCTGTTTGGGAACTGGTTCTAATCCCAACTGCCCTGCTTCCCATCCAGCTCCCTGCTTGTGACCTGGGAAAGCAGTCGAGGACACCCAAAGCCTTGGGGCCTGCACTTGCATTTGAGACCCAGGAGAGGCTCCAAGCTCCTGGCTTTGGATCGGCTGAGCTCTAGCCATTGTGGCTACTTGGGAAGTGAATCATTGGATGGGAGAGCTTCCTCTCTATCTCTCCTCCTCTCTGTATATCTGACTTTCCAACAACAACAACAACAACAACAACAAATCTTTTAAAAAATTGATCTCATCTCTTCCCTCTCTGTAGCTCCCTCTCTCTTTATCATTCTTCCTTTTAAATAAATAAATAAATAAATATTTTTAAATCATCCATTCAGAGAAACCATCCCCTCACCAGACATTGTAAGATACCCCAGCAACTGATTGTCCAGTTTCTGCTTGGCTATCAGGAACAGAAACTGCCTCCTGAGACAGCTGCCACATCCTGGAGAGCTCTGTCAGAGGGTCTTTTCTTGCACTGATCTTCACCATTTCCTCCTAAGTAAGATTTCCAAAAGCTTTCACCAAATTGCATTTGCACAGAATGATTTCCATAATTGTAACAATCTACATCAACTCTCTAGTCCAAGCTGCTTTAAAAAAAAAAAAAAAAGGATGAAATTTTCCCCCTCTGAATTGTCTCACAAATGAAATATGACTAGTTTCCGAGAAGAAGATTTCATTCATTCATCCATTCTAAGGAGATCAGTTGAGTGTTAACTTATGTTCAACATGGAGGCCAGCAGTAGTGAGACACACAGAAGAAGCAAGGGATGGAGACCATGTTCATCAGATCAAATGATGACAGCAACATAGGAGCCAGTGAGAGCTGCAGCAGAGTAGGCTGAGAGTGGACCAATGGGTCAGAAGCATTCTGAGGGTCTCAGGCAGGTGGTGTGTATGGAGGTTTAGGAATACAGAGGTGGAGAGTTTAGAAAGAGCCGAGTTTGAAGTAAGTTTAAAGGACAGCCCCTGGACAAGCCACCCTGATAATCTGACTTTGAGAGATGGATTTTTCATGAGGCCAGGGAGGGGCTGAGTGAGACTGGAGGAAGTTAGAAGGTGGCTCATTAGGGTGAGAAGTATTTCCCTCTCCTCAACATTTCCACCCTGGCACTGTCTCCAGGAGCATCCCAACGACTCAGCTGGCTTTCAGCCTTGAGGACTGACTAGCTGACACTTCCGGGGGCACATGCTACTGACATGGGGGCCTTTCTTTGGCTACTCTTCCTCCTGCTGCTCTGTGAGGGTGAGTGACTAGCAGTTCCTGCACAGGAGCGGCTCCTGTCCTCCTGTTCCCCTGTCCTGCTGGACCCTGGGCTGGCAAGATCCTTCCGTGGAGCTGAATGCGTCAGTTCTCCTGGACTGACAAGGAACAGGTTGTGGCTCTTCAGGATAGGCATCAGAGATGATGAGGACAAAAGGCACAGCAACCTCAGGGTGGCAAAGTGATGGTAGAAGTTGGAAAGCGAAGGGACAAATAGAAAGCAACAGCACTTAACAGATGGTCAATATCAGGTGCAGTGGGAATCTAGAGCCGGAAGAGGCAGATGGAGGGCAGACTGAGTGTGTGGCCACAGGCTCAGCTGACATGGAAGCACAGCTCCTTCTGCCAGGTTCAGCAGTGCAGGGACTCCAGCTGGGCTGGTTCTCTCTCTTCCTTTATCTGCAGCCAAAGGGTTCTCTGGAGATGATGTGAACCCCGAGGACGTCATGGCAGTCCTGCAGGAGTCTGTCAGCCTCTCCCCAGAAATACCATCTGACGAAGAGGTTGATACCATCGTCTGGTCTTTTCACCAGTAGCTTGCTACTGTGGTGCCAGGGAAGGAGGGACGCCCAGCTACCCTCACAGTGAACAACCTACAGTACTAGGGCCGGCTGAGCCTGCTGGACACAGGCTACAGCCTGCTCATCAGCAATCTGAGCTGGAAAGACTCAGGCTCTTACCAGGCTCAAGTCAACCTGAGAACATCGCAGTTGTCCATCAAGCAGTTCTACAATCTATGTGTCTACCGTGAGTTTGGGAACCATGAAACTGCTTTTTGCTAATCCCCTGAGCTTCCCACCCTGTGGAGTAGGGGTCTCTGTGCTTGGGACTGTGGTGTGAGGGACTACAAGTAGAAATCAGACTGTACCTAGGGTGCCTGTCCTGGTCTCTGAACTTCAACAGCAAGAGCAGTGACCCAGGGCAAGGAGCACGTGGGTGCTAAGGCTCTTCCATGGGTGTGCCCACAGCAGTACGAAGGCTTAGGGAATTTGCTTACAGACCATCTAAGTTTTCCCAGTGAGTCTGTGCATCTTAAGATGAACCACATTCCAACTTGAGGTTTGGATTCTTTGTATTGGTTTGATGGTTACTAATCACTGTCTCCTGTCTACTGAACTTCTGCTTCTTCTCAGTGCCTGTCTCACTAATCTACCCTGAATCTTGAAGGGCGTTGTTTAAAACATAAATTCTCCTTGAAGGGATGATTATATCTTAGGGGAACAAAGAAGAAGAGCAGGGTTTGAAGGAAAGTAGGGTAAAAAGTAAAAGGGGCTGGTGCCATGGCTTAGTAGGCTGTTTCCACCTACAATGCTGACATCCCCTAAGGGGACTGGGTCATGTAGCATCTACTGCATTTCTGATCCAGTTCTCTGCTTTTGGCTTGGGAAATCAGTAGAGAATGGCTCAAGGCCTTGGGCCGCTGTACTCATGTGGAAGACTTCCTGCTTAGGATGGGCTCAGCTGTGGCCATTGTGGCCATTTGGGGAGTGAACCAGCAGATGGAAGATCTCTCATTCTGTCTCTCCTCTCTCTGTAACTCTACCTTTCAAATAAAAATAAAAATCTTTTTTCTTAAAAATGTGAGAAATAGAAAGCATAAAAAAGAGAAGATGCCAAAGGCAGTGCTGTCTGCCACAGTAGCTGCCCAGGGACCCAGGGGCCAAGGGCTTGACAGAGGCAGGGTTTGTGTTTGCTTATTTGTTGCATGGGATGAGGTGTTCTCAGTGGACAGCACTGATCCCTCTGTGTGGGGTGGGGGTGGGGGATCTTTGTGTCTTCTCTCATCCAGGAAGGCTGTCCAAGCCCCAAATCACAGTGAACTTTGAAATTTTTGGAGGAGGTGCCTGTAATACGTCCCTGAACTGCTCTGTGGAGAAAGTGGATGTGGATGTGACCTACAACTGGTTCTCCTTGGAGGATAGCACCGACGCAAACTGTGGAGGCCCCGTCCTCAGCACATCCTGGAAGCCGGTTGACAAAGCCCTCTCCTACATTTGCAAGGCCAGCAACCCTGTCAGTGATGTTATTTCCAGTCCCATCTCTGCAGGGCATTTCTGTGCAGGTAACAGAACCTTGAGACAACCACTGAGCATGTGCCAGGCCTGTGCCCAGAGCACCACTTCCTTCCCCAGGGAGTTGGCATCCAGAGCCCAACTAAGAGGTTTGACACCTGCCTGAGAAAGGGGACCCTCCCCTGTCCTAGTGCTCCCAGCTGCAAACGGAGCACTCATCTTTTTCTCAGGTTGAGAGTACTCCCACACCTCAGTCCCTGACTTTCAGCTCATACAATATGCAACACATTTTTCTAAGACACTTGTAAAGGAGCAACAACTGACTGTGAACTTGAGAACCCCTGTGGGTGGCTGTCTGCTCTCCTTCCCATCACTCCTTCTCATGGGACTTTTTCTTCCCTTATTTTATCCCAGATCCTGGCTATTCTGAGAAGCCTTCCACGTTCTTCTGCCTCCTGGCCAAAGGACTACTGCTCCTCTTGATCCTGGTAATTCTGGCCGTGGGGCTCTGGGCCATCCGAGTGCAGGAGAAAGCCCAAACGCCCCAGACGAAACAGCTCAGGAGAAACAGAATGAAACTGAGGAGAAGGGGCAAGCCTGACCCCAGCCCAATCTGACTATCCCTGGGGGACTCCTGCCCTGAACTCTGTTTCTTTCTGGATCTCAGGGAATCCTTCCTCAGCTCCTGTTCCCAGACACTTGGGGGACAGGGAATGTCCACAGGGCCACACTCCGTGAGGGAAGACCATCTGGAAATAAAATCAGAGTGCCCGTTGCTGCAAAGAAGCCATGTCTGGACCTTCCAGAATGGTCGAGATAAGACATCTATAAGAAAATGACAGACAAGACAGTAATGTCACCAGCAGAGATCAAGGGTCCTCTCTGGAAGCTGATCCTGGGTTGACATTCTCGTCACCACCTGGCAAAGGCCCATACCTTTGTTGTGATCTTGCTCTTTCCTTAGCCTAGTGACTGGTCTGAATTCCTCCCCTAGGCCTAATGTGTCATTGCCCAAGTTCCTATAATTCTGCCAAAGTCAGGTCTTGCAGCCATTCCTTCATGCAGATGCTATGGAGTGGGAGAAGTCAGACACTGGGGAGGGAACTAGCAGTCACCAAGTGCCAGGACAGGTGTAGGAGGTAGGTGAAGGTGTTGAAGGCGTGGTGGAGAGGACTCCCAGGGGGAGTCTCAGGATACTTGGACTTGACTCTGTCACTTACCTGTAGCTTGGGACACTGTTCATGTAGCACACTGGGCCACATCCCTCTCCATGAGACAGGTACATTGGCAAGGAGAGGCAGACATGTAGGTGCAACTTCTGGGAGCTCTTCCAGAGACAAAACAAAACAAGTGCCTTGACTTCTGCAGAGGCAGTATAGGCTGGGAACTCTGGGAAATTTCAGGGGAGGAGCCCTACAAGTCGGGAGAGGGCTTTGTGGCAGGAACAATGTTTGAGTTGTGTTTTAATCTCTCCTCCCTTTTCTCCTCTGCCTTTGAGTGTCTGTCAAGAAAAGGACTAAGAAATTTTCTGGGGCAGGGGGCAGGATATTGCAAAATGAGGGGAACTGTGCAATGGGGAAATACTTTGCTTTTCAGACAACAGGGTACATGAGACAGACACTAAATGACATGGGACAGGGAGACAGCTCAGAGAGCAGCATGAAACAGAACGCAAGAGTCAGGATTCCTCTGGGATTTTGTGCAGGAGACAGAGCCCCTTGAGACACGAAAAGGAGGAAATAAGGTTGGGCAACCAGTCCCCAAAGAGCTGCTAGGATAGACAAGTGGTTCCACCTTGCTCAACGTGGTCCTGGGAACAGTCACAAGCCTAGGTTGAGCCTCTGTGCCTCATGTAGACACTAAGCAATCCTAGCTCCTAGACAGGTAGCTACCAATTCCGACTTCTTTCACACCTTTCTTGGAAGCCCCATTCCAGGCTGGAGACTACTTGGAAAAGACTGCCCAGAGCCCAGCTTCTGACCCTGGCACATAGGATGTGAATGATGGAATGAATGAGTTCTGTGTGGCCCAGGAATCCTGGTGGAAGCTGACAAAGTCCTTTCTTCTCATACCCAGTCTCTGATAGAACAAAGAATGGCTGAGGCCCCCATCAGCCGAGGCACCTGGGGAAGGAAAGCTGAGACCTTGAGCACTGAGTATAATCTCAGAGAGGCTCAGGTCTCTTCCTCTGCGGGAAGTTGAAGAAATTACCCTCTGGTGCATGGATTTCAAATTTCTTCACGCCCAAAAAGAATTAGTTTGGAATTCCATTTTTCCATGAAGTTTTCCAGGCATGGCAGGGAGTATGAATGGCTAGAGGACTCAGGGAAGATTTTCTGGATGGGTCAACAGAATTTTGGCTTGCAATCAGCAATGCATCTCTGGAAAGAAACAACAAGCTCTAAATCCTGAAAGGCCCCACACACTGTGATGAGGCGAAAGGTGAGAAATCAGGCTGGGGAGGTAGGCAAAGCTCAGGCTGCTGGGACACTAAGGATGGCAAGATGTGTCCCGTGGGGATAGAAGGTAGGCATCCTGGAAGCTAAATGATGCCATGCAAGGAATAAGACTAGAATTCCTGGAATGGACAGCATATCCGGCTATCCTTGTCAGTGAGTTGGAAATATGTGGGTTGGTGGACACTTAAGTGAAGAGGGGTCCTGGTTGGTTACATACAGTTTCCCAGAGTCATGACTATGGATCAGGAACAACTCGGATGAAAAGGTTTATAGTCCACAACCTCATGGATTATTTTTAGCAGCTTTCACTTCTGGCAGAAGGATGGAACAAGTTGTAGGGCTAACTTCCTTTTCTTGCCAAAACCCTGCAAGATACAACTGAATCGGACAGAAATGACAATAATGAAACTCAGGGTAGACATTAGTGGCAGAGCTGGGATGCCTCTTAGAATGTCTGCATCCCCTATTGCAGTCCTGGGAGTTGGGTCCTGGCTCCACTCCTGATCCCAAATTGCAACTAGTGCACACATTGGGAAACAGCAGGTGCAATGGTTCAGGTGGCTGAGTTTGCCATCCAAGCAGGAGATGCAGATGAAGTTCCTGAGTCCTGACTGTGCTGGGCATTTGAGCCGTTAAGCAGCGGATGGAAGATCTGTCTGTCCTCACCTCGTGCTCCTTCTCACATAAATAGATAAAAATTCAAAAATCAATAAAACTCACAATATAAGCTTCTGGGGGGAAAAGATCATGCCACACACTTTTAAAAACTGAAGGCATTTAAAGCTTCACGTTATAAAAAGTTACATTGATGTTCACATAAGATTATCGTATCCTCAATGCTTCACTGAAAGCAGCAGAAGTGGAACACACGCCGAAAGTGCGGTTTATTCTAACCCAAGAAATGGAGGGAGAGTTCTCCTGTTGGTTGATGAGGGAGAAGTCGAAAAGGACTTCGCTTTTGAGTTCTCTTTTCTAGCCTTGTGTTCACACTGGATCCCTCACGTTTTCATTGTAGCGTGAACAACTGTTAGGTCAGTCGATGACTCTGCAGAGTGGGGTTGAAAAGCGTTTGCTGGACAGACGCAGGAGAGACACTTCCCGCCGCTCCGGCTGCAATTCCATCAGTCTGTGGCAACAAGCACCCATTTACACCTGCAAGAACTGCCCAGCAGTCAGAGATTACTGCAGGTGGAATGCACACCGCAGGGTGTGCTCAGCTAAGAGATGGGCAGCCACCTGCAGACACAATGTGGCTGAGATTCTGGGGCGATTCGCAGAAAGTCTCGCCCAACATGGAGTGAGCATCCCACAAAACTACCATGGCTGAAGCATGGTAGTTCAGCTGAAGTGAGCTATCAGAGCGTAGCTTTCAGGAAAAGTTTCCTGGAAAGCCACTTGCATGGGAAGCGGCTGGGCCGATAACAGTGGTTGGAGCCCGGTGGGAGGGCCAGCAAGCCACTGCGCACCCCTTCAAGCTGAGGAAGCAGATCTGCAAGGGATCATGGCTTCTGAGGCTGAGGTCTCAAGGCAGTGGGTTTCGTGAGGTCTTGGTTGGGTCTGAAGGCAGGTCTGTGTGTCCTGGATGGTGAGGATTGGGCCAGCTACTTCATCTGGTTGAACGTCAGTGATTTCACTCGTCGTCAACGGGAGGTCTCCGTGCAGCTTCTGCACGCGGTGAGGCATGCGTCCAGGGGCCGACTCGTTACAACCCTCCGCTTTCAATCTCCGGGGTCAGGATGCCTGCGGTATCTCCCCTGTTTCGTCCCTGTAGTCAGTTCTGGGAGCTGCTTCGCGAGCCCATTAGGCAACCCCAAGCTCAGAGCACAGCCCTCCCCAACCGCACACAGTGGGAGGCTCCCGGGCAAGAATCTGGGAGCTTGCCAGTGGAGACAGGTCTTTCCAGTCCGGCGAGAGAAGGAATGGGTGTTGGAGGGAGGGAGGGCGATGCGGACGGGGTGGGGAGGAGATCGGATGGGCCGGGGACCTGGGTGGCTCCCCTGGGAGGAGGGCGGGGAGGCGCTCCCGGGCCCCCGGGCTCGGATTTCTAGCCTCGCGGCTCGCCCGTTAGCACAGAGGAGAGGGTCGGAGATAGGTTACAAAGGCCGGCGGGGGCGCCGGGAGTTCGCGAAGGGGGCGGCCCCGGCGACCCCCGGAGCATCGCCTGGCCCCGCCGCCCCGCCTTTTGTCAGCTTGGGTGGACACAGCTCCACGAGGGGGCGACCAGAACCCACGTGCCGCCGAGTCCTCTCCCGAAACTACAACTCCCAGGCGGCGCGGGGTCCCGCCCGCCTCGGCTCGCCGTCTGTCGGCGCCCATTGGCCGCCGCGGGAGGGGGGTGGATAGGCGGTCTCCAGGGCGACGGGAGGCGCTCGGGGCATCCGAGGCGGGGAGGCGGGTCCGCCCCCTATTGTGTGGCTGCGGGAGTGGAGCCGAGCGGTGCGGAGCAGGTGAGGGCGGGGGCGTCCTGGGCGCACAGAAGTGGGGGTGCTGGCGGGGGCGAGGAGAGCGGTGTTGGAGTTGCGGGGGACCGGAGGAGGCGGGGAGCTCTGGAGAGAAGTGGAATCCCATGGGGAGTAGAACTAGGGGAGTTGCGGGGAGTGAGGTAGGCTTGTTGGTGAGCGAGTGGGGGTCCTGGCGAGCTGGACAGGGTCTGGTGATCCCACGGGGCAGTTCCGGGCGTGTGGCGAAGGCACGAGGAGTTCCAGGGGGACCCGGGGATGTGGGAGGGGAGCGATTGCTGGAGTGGGCATCACAAGTGTATTGTGGGCTGAGGCAGGGGTTCCAGGAGGGGGATTCCCAGGTGGAGAGGATAGAGAGGGGATGTGGGGGTGCTGGAGGAGACCGGGAGGGAGGGCTGCGAGGTGCACGGTCCCACCGCAGTTGGAGAGCAGGTGCCTGAGATGTGAGAAGTAGGGGTAAGTGGGTAGGGAGTCCTGGGAGAATGGGGAGACTGGGAAGGTGAGGAAATGGTGGAAAAGTGTTGGAATTCTGGCTATGCCTGGGTTTGGGACACTTGGCCCAGTAAAGAACTGGTGATTTCTACACTTGGAAAAGGCTATCCCCCACCCCAGGAAATTATGGGATAGCTGGCTGGGGAAGTGGAAAGCGAGGTGGTGGGATAGTGGTGGTGGAGAATGGTTGGGTGTTAAATGGCCAGCAGTGGGTGAGGTGAACTGGCCCTAAATAGAGGCAGGCATCTGGGATGCCAGGACTGAGCTGTGAGGCCCCAGAGCACAGCTAGCTGGCCATGCCCGGCCCAGGCTGCCCTACAAACCTGGGGGGTAGGACTGTCAGAAGTTCCTCCTGCGGGGGGCCCGGGGCTCATTGTGTACACTCTGATCATTCATGGGCATTTCAGACTCTCATGCCTCTGGGGTCTGGGCAGGGAAGACTGGGCAAACCCCATACCCTGAGGATGTTGGAGGGAAGGAGTGGGTGGAGTTGAGGCTCCTGGGCCTGGTGCCTGGCAGAAGGAGAGCTGCCTGGAGGCCTCGGGGAGAAGGTAGGCCAGCTGCCAACTCCAGGACTTGCCCAGACCTGGGGGATGCTGTCTGCTCTCCTCCCCTCCACCCCCTTGCCTGCCCGCCACAGGTGAGGGAGGCAGCCCCTGCTCTCCTCTGGGCCTGGCTCACTCACTACTAAAGCAGCATTGGGAGCCAGAGTGGAGGAAGAGGCCACAGGGTCCCCAGCTTCCAGGAGGCTGGGGAAATAGGGTAAGGGATTGTGTGGGGATGCCCCAGGGGCAACTGGGAGGGGTGCAGTGAAGGGCCTGAATTCTGATCCTTCTAGTGGACATCTCAGGGTCTTAGTGGCCACAGCGGGGTGGAGATGAGTGGACAGGTTCCATCTCGTTGTTCGTGACTTTGTTGGCATCAAGAGTCAGGAAAGAGAAGGGACAGGCCGGCGAGGGGGCGAGCGGTCTTGATCATCCGTGCTTTTCCGAAAGATCTTTGTGCGAGTGTGTAAGCAGCCCCGTTCTCTGCTGACTCCATTTTCCAAGGTCCTTCGCCCGCCAGAATCCCTCTGCTTCTCCCACTTGTTCTGTTGCTCCCACTACTCCCATTGCTGCTTCTGCTCTCTGCCCTGCTGGATTGCTTCTGGACTCCAGGATTGGCCAGCCCTGTGTGTTGCCTTGCACCTGCTTCTAGATCTGGGATTCTCCAGAAGACAACTTGTTGCCGTGTTCCATGAGTGCAGCCCTTGTTGTCCGGAAGAGTGGGAGCTGAAAGCTCCTTCCAAGGCCCATCCGAAGAAGTGGCCCCGGCTCGTTGAGCAGCGGACCTTGCTCGGCCCCTCCGTCTGGGCTCCTGTGGATAGGAGGGGCCGGGTGAGCAGGCCAGCTGGGCTATGATTTGGTGCCTCAGTCTGGCCATCCTCAGCCTGATCATCAGCCAGGGGGCTGACGGTGAGCTGCACTCCTGGAACTCGAGAACTCCCAAGGGGTGGCTGGTGTCCCCCAGAGGGTGTTTGTTAGGATGGGAGGGGCGGACTAGGGCTGGTGCCGAACTAGTTGTAGTGGAGGGTTCCGCCAATCTCCCACAGTGCTGGGGAGCCTCCCTGATTCCAGCCCCTTGCTATGCTCTGATGCCTCCCACCATGCAGGTCGAGGGAAGCCTGAGGTCTCTGTGGTGGGCCGGGCTGGGGAGAGTGTGGTGCTGGGCTGTGACCTGCTGCCCCCGGCCAGCCGGCCCCCTCTGCATGTCATCGAGTGGCTGCGCTTTGGATTCCTGCTTCCCATCTTCATCCAGTTCGGCCTCTACTCTCCGCGAATCGACCCTGATTACGTGGGTAAGACTTCTCCCACGTGGGAGGTAGGGTGGGGGCGAGGCCTCGCATCACCAGCTTCCCTGCACCTGCCCCACGCTCATCCCCAGCTCCATGGCCTTGGCCCCGTGTCACAAACATGGCTCTGCCCCCAGGCGGTGTTAATTCGCTCTAAGATTCTTTCTTTTATACACACACACGTGAGCATGCACTTGCATGGATGGCTGTGCTGTTTGGAACCCCACGCAGTCTGTACCAGGAGAGATCAGGTACCCCGGTCCTAAGAGCATCCACCCCCATTCTCCCATCACTCTTTTCAGGTGTCGTGCTGAGAGCTCGTAGAACCGCAGCCCATTTTGCATGGTCTCTCTGCCTGGTTATGTCTGCTCACTCCCACTTTCTCTGCTGTCCACTGTCTTCCATGCTAGTTTAAGGTTTCTAATCTTCTGGGGGATGGGTAGGGCTGTGACCCCCTCTGCTGCTACAGCTGACGCAGCACAGAAGAGCAATTGCACAGGAGGGGAGGCAGGAGACCCTGCTTCCCAAAGGTCAAAGGCTGAATGGTGCAGGGCTGGGGTGCTGCCTGGGGGGGCGGCCTGTGCAGGACTTGGCCTCCCTGAAGCCTTCTGCTGTGCTCCAGCTGGCTCCCTCCAAGGGTTCAGCTTCTTTTCTAATTCCAGATGGAGCCTTAAGCTGAGCGGTTTAGCTCCTTGGTTCAGTGTGGGAGGTCTGAAAGATGGCCTAGGCTGCTGGGCCAGAGAGAGCCTTGCTGCCCCCTTTTCAGAGGGAAGGCCAGGGGAGGCCACCTGGGTGTGGATGGTGGGCTCCCCCGCCCTTCCCTCTTTGGTTTGAATCTTAAGGAAGGCCCCGGGATTGGCTGAGCTCTTGCCATGGGGTGGGCCAAACAGAGAAGGGAGGTGGTGCGGGCAGGTGGTGCCGAAGGGAAGAGTTTATTTTCAAGTGGGGGAAGTTACTGGCAGGCAGCCTGGTGGGGAGTGTGTATGTCTACACAAGCCCTGTGGGAACTGGTGGAAGCGGCCCCAATTAGTGCAAGTGGAGGAAAACGGCTGTGCCCACTGGCCCTCCCTCCCCGCCTCTGGCTGCACGGGCATGGGAGGGGCTGAGGCTGGACAGACTAGCCAGTGCCTCAGGACTGACAAGGGTGAGGGGCAGGGGCAGGGATGCATGGGAGGAGGGGTGAGAGGAGAGGCTGGAGGAGGGCTTTTCCCATGGCCCCGCCCCTGGGGGATGTGGAACATTCCTTCCAGGTGGACAGGCCACTGGCAGCTTGATTGACTCCGTGACCTGTGGGTTTTCCTTTGGTCTCTGTGTCATTTCTTGAGCTGCCAGGACCGTGGGCAGCAACCTGTGGGGCTCTCTCACTGCCCCTCCCTGCAGTTCCCACCCCAGCCAGTGGGGAGCTCCGGGTCAGGTCTGAAGGGAGTCAGGACCCCCGCAGGGGGCCCCTGAGCCCATTAACCCTTGGACTGCCTCACGGTGTGGAAGGGGCCTCTCAGCCTTTGTGTAGGGGACTCTGGACTGCAGTTGCTAAGCAACAGGAGGTGGAAGTTGCTAAGGACAATGCTGTTCTGTCATAAACCCTCTGGCAAGTGGAGGGGAGATGGGCCTGGGACTGTGCGGGAGGCCGGTGGCCTAGAATGCTGCAAACAACCACGGGAACAGGGGCGACTGTTGAGTGCTTTGGGAAAGCTTCCAACCTTTGAGGGTTCCAGAAGCCGTGTGCCAGTGGAGACTGGGTTTATGTACCTGCTAGAGTGGTAGGAGACAGGACAGAGCAAGCTGGAACAGAAGGTCAGGATTCCAGCAACTGCAGGGTGTCAGGTGCCCTGCTTGGTGTGACACACTCACTGGCATCCTGGGCTCAGGCTACCCCAGGGATGCTCTTAGACCCAAACTTTGAATCCCTGGCACAGGCCTTCAGCTTTTGACTTTTGTGATACCTTTTGGGGTGAAGCCTCCTACAGTTTCGCACTGGCCTGAGTGATTCCACACCATTTAGTTAGCTTGTGCTCCGTGAAGAGCCCCCATTTGATTTTTCCTTATTCTCTTTTCTAAGAAGTCTTTCCCTGTTCCTATATCTTGGAGTGTGTTTCCTATGATTTTCCCTTATTCTCTTTTATATCCCCCCTCCAAATCCACCCCTCTGCCCAGCCCAACCATCCCAGAGGCCTGCCTGCCTCCTCTTGCCCCATGGGGCGATGTCTGGGCAGGACTAGTACCATTGTGCTGAGCTCATGCAGGTATGATGGACATACAACTTCTCATGTGCACACGAGTGTTTCTTGACTCCTGAAAGCTTGAGATAGACGTGTTTCTGGTTTCTCTCATGCAACCCTGAGTATGGGAAGAGCTAAACTTGCAGACTTCTGGAAAGTGGGCCCAGGAATGAGGGGAGCTCAGAATTGTTGTCCAGGTCACCTCCCTGCTCTCCTAGAACATCCAGGTCCAGCAGCCCACGTCTCACGGAGCAGTTAGGACATGGTGCACGCTCCACTGGATTAGGAGACATTTGGGATTGTTCCCCATGGTCTACCAACCTCCAGAGCAGGAACACACGGATGCTTGGTGCCCTGAATGTCACTGGAGCTTCACACCACAGCTCATGGACAGCGCACTATGTATGGAGACTGGCCAATGGTAAAAGGCCTAGCAGCCTTCATCTGTAATGGAATTCTTGGGGAGATCAGTGTCTGATACCACATGACCTCTGTCCAGCCTCCTTCCTTCTCTGTAGAGCCAGAAGATCAACATAGAAACGGGACTATCTTGGGGGACAAAGAGGAGGTGGCAACCATCTGGTTCTGGAACATAGGTACAATCCTCAGGGTTAAGTGGCCAGGCAGCTTGGGGTTCCTAAGGAATCCTATTTGGGGGGTAGAAGGGTCTGACTCTGTTAAATATTTACCTGCTGGCCCTAGTCTTATCTCTAGGGTGGGAAGTTAAACATCCAGCCCTTTAAACTGGTCCACCCACACTAGAGAATCCACACCCCTGAAACACATTCTTAGAAGTGTGGGGTGGGGGGGCAGTAAGAAGACCCTGGCCTAAGATGAGAAAGTCAGCTTCATCATGGCCATTCTCCTCTGTCCTGTTGAGATCGGAGGTTTAAGCGGATGCAGCAGAGTCACTGCAGAGATGGAGAAGCAGGCGGGAGGACTGAGCACACACCAGCTCCAGGGCGGGCTGAGGGTGGCAGTGCTGGGGGACTATACTGAAAGAGGTGGACTTGCATACCACACAGGATGTAGCAGGTGTCCTTTGTCCATTTCAGAGGTCAAGGTAGAGCTGGGAACAGGAAGGTCTGCTGGCAGACTGTCAGCGAGTAACCCAGGTGAGACACAGTGCAGGTGTAAAGCTGAATACAAAAAGAAGGAAGTGAAACCGTTTAGGAGGTAGAATTAGAAAGGCTGGGTGAACGAGTGGCTGTGGGGGTAATAGAGGAAGCCAGGTGACGGCAGGTTCCCGGTGGGATGACTGTGAGTAGTGCTGTCTGCCCATGCAGGGAGAAGGGGACAGTATGCTTTCAGGTAAGGGATAGGGCCAGTCTTGGCTGAAGTCTTCTGATCTCAAGCCTTGAGCCTGTTCAACACCCTCTGATGCCAGGCAACTTGATTCATTCCTTCCCCACACTATCCCCTCCATACCTCCATGTGTTTCTTTTTCATTCTATCATTTTTAAAAAAAGATTTATTTATTTTTATTGCAAAGTCAGATATACAGAGAGAAGGAGAGACAGAGAGAAAGATCTTCCGTGCAATGATTCACTCCCCAAGTGACCGCTACGGCCGGTGCTGCGCTGATCCGAAGCCAGGAGCCGGGAGCTCTTTCAGGTTTCCCACACGGGTGCAGGGTCCCAAGGCCCTCGGCCATCCTCGACTGCCTTCCCAGGCCACAGGCAGGGAGCTGGAGGGGAAGCAAGGCCGCTGGGATTAGAATCTGCAACAATATGGGATTCCGGCGCGTGCAAGACGAGGACTTTAGCTGCCAGGCCACTGTGCTGGGTCCCATTCTATCATTTTTTGTAAAGAGTTAATTTTTATTGCAAAGGCACAACTACAGAAAGAAGGAGAAACAGAAAGAAGGATCTTCCATGCATTGGTTCAATCCCCAAGTGACAACAACGGCCAGAGCTGAGCCAATCCAAAGCCAGGAGGCAGGAGCTCCTTCTGGGTCCCAAGGCTTTGGGCTAGCCTCGGCTGCTTTCCTGGGCCACAGATGGGAAGCTGGATGGAAAGTGGAGCAGCCGGACACAAAATGATGCCCACATGGGATCTCGGCATTTGCAATGAGAGGATTAGCCAATTGAACCATCATGCTGGCCCCCATTGTCTCTCTCTCTTAAGATTTATTTATTTATTTTTATTTGGAAGGCAAAGTTACAGAGAGAAGGAAAGACGTGGAGAGATCTTCTATTCACTCCTCAAGTGGCTGCACCCATCGGGGTTAGGCCAGGCCAAAGGCAGGAACCAGGAGCTTCTCCTGGGTTTCCCATGTGGACACAGGGGCCACAGGAGCTGGGCCATCCTCTGCTGCTTTCCCAGGCCATTCGCAGGGAGCAGGGAGCCAGATCAGAAGCAGAGCAGCCGGATCACGAATCGGCACCCGCATGGGATACCAGTCTCCAGCTAAGGCTCAGCTTGCCACAGTGCCCCCATTCTCTTTGGATTTTTTAAGATTCTCAAAGACAAAACTGGAGTGGTTGAGCGGCTCATTCAGTGGAGTACACAGCAGAGCTGGGCTTCTGTCGAGGTCCATCCGGCCTCCCAAGCGGGTGCCTCTCTCACGGGGTTGCACTGTCAGGGACCCGAGGAGCTGCCTGGGATGTAGGCTCTGTCAGAGGGGGGTGTGAGTGTCCCCTCCGCCTGAGCCTGGTGACATGGTGTGTCGGGGTGCTAAGGGGGGAGATGCAGTGTGTGCCCGTACTGTGGCTGTGGGCTTTGTGGAGCTGCCTGCACTCAGCCATTTGGGCTCGAGTGCCCTGGGGCATCGAGGGGATTGGCTGGGGAGGCTGCTGACTCGGCTGCCCGGCCGGGCTGGACTCTGGCCACTCTAAGGCGCTTAGGCTGCTGATAATAGCGCTGAGGGATTAGGGGCTTTGGCAGGCAAGGTCTGGGACTCTGCTAGGGCCCCAAACACTGCTGAGGTTTCGGAGAGCCCATATGTTGTTCTTATGAAAAGAGCCCTAGGTGAGCAGATTGGGGGAGATTCCTGAGGAGACCAAGTACTTCCTGCCCACTCCTGCATGATTCAGGAAGCCAAGCGTGGCTCGTTGGAACAGTCTGTCCACCTGCCACCCCCGGGTATCTCTTGGTCCTGACTGGGTCTAGCTGTTCAAAGGCAGACGTGACAGGGTCAGAGGGGCTGAAGGGAGGGACCTGGCCTCAATGGCCCCAGCTCCAATCTGTGCCTTTGCAGACCCCACCCTCAGGGTAGCTGGAGACTGAAGTTGTGTCATTATTATATACCATGAACAAATTTTATATGCACGTCACATGCACAGATCTAACAACATAATACTTCCGACCCACGCCCCTACCAGCCTGTTCTTTTCCTCTGAGAACAACTCTTGTGTTCAGCGGGTTAGGGCCCTGTGGGGTCCCTTCTACACTCTTGATACCGGGCCCTTCCTCCAGGACGAGTCCGGCTGCAGAAGGGGGCATCACTGCAGATCGAGGGGCTGCGGGCTGAAGACCAGGGCTGGTACGAGTGCCGCGTGCTCTTCCTGGACCAGCACAGCCCCGAGGAGGACTTTGCCAACGGCTCCTGGGTGCACCTGACAGTGAATTGTATGAAGCTGGGGAGCTGGGAGGGGCGGGTGACGGTGGGG
The DNA here is from genome assembly GCF_030435755.1 of Ochotona princeps. Lineage (NCBI taxonomy): Eukaryota > Metazoa > Chordata > Mammalia > Lagomorpha > Ochotonidae > Ochotona > Ochotona princeps. Next base: position 113,568,650 of record NC_080833.1, on the reverse strand, counting down.
ACCCCCAGCTGCAGGGAGAAAGGGGAAAGAGGAGTTTTCTTTCCATCCCCCAGGCAGTTTCAGGGACCCTCCCTTCTGAACACCCCCTGTTGGCTCGGTGGTTGTTTTGCCCCTCCTCCAACCCCTGCACTTTTCATTTCTTCAAATCTAAATCCAATCAGCCTTCTAGGTCTGTCCCAGGAACTGCCGCCTCCTCTCCCCTCCTATCTCCCAGGCCAAGGAAGTAGGTTGGGACAAAGTCTCTTGGTCCACTCCAAGTAAAATACAGAGTAAAATTCCCTCATCCCTATGGAGGGAGGACATAGTCATCCCCATTCCACAGGTGGGAGGAGGCCCAGAGGGGCTTGTGTTACCCCTGATTAATGTCCAGGGTGCTAGCTCCCTGATTCCCAGAGTGCAGTCAGCCCAGGCCAGTCAGCCCAGGCCAGTGGGAATGGGCTGCTGCCTTCCTCATGTGGTCCCAGGGATAGAGGTTGAAGGCTATGACCCTGAGTGGTCCCTGGCCCAAGGACACTGATGCCCCTCTGGCAAACCCTGTTGCCTCTCTCTCCCACAGCGCCCCCTCAATTCCAGGAGACACCTCCCCTGGTCCTGGAAGTGCAGGAACTGGAGTCTGTGACCCTGCGTTGTGTGGCCCGCGGCAGCCCCCAGCCTCATGTAACTTGGAAACTTCGAGGACAGGACCTTGGCCAGAGCCAGGGTCAAGTGCAAGTGAGCCCTTGGGTGTGGGCAGAATGGGACAGCTCCTGATGGGGGAGAAGGGTCGTGGGAGGGCAGCCCCAGGCCAGGAGAGAGGTGGGTCAGAGGAGGGGCTTTGCCTAGGGTGCTGCCTCCCTCTGCTGGCCAGCCTTGGAAGTGCAGGATCTGAGCTGGCTCTGACTGGAGGGACCTTTCTTACCTGGCTCTTCCCCAGGTGCAGAATGGGACACTGTTGATCCGGCGGGTTCAGCGTGGCAGCTCCGGGGTCTACACCTGCCAAGCCTCCAGCACTGAGGGCAGCGCCACTCATGCCACCCAGCTGCTAGTGCTAGGTGCTGTCTGCAGGGATTCCTGTGTGGGAGGGTGGGGAACCTGTGATGGGGGAGGCACCAGGCAGGGTGGGCAAACTGGTCTGGTGACAGGGGAACAAGCTGCGGCATAAGATGTTGTGTAAACAAGCCTCTTCGTTTGATTGTTTTAAAGACTATTTGTTCATTTGAAAGACTGAGTGATATGGAGACAGAAAGGGACTAACTTCTGGTTCACTCCCAGATGGCTGCATCGGCCAGAGTGAGACAGGCTGAAGCCAGGAGCCCAGAACACCATCCAGGTCAACCCTATGGATGCAGGGCCTCTGTACCTGAGCCATCTCCCCCAGCTTCCCCAGGTGCATCTGCACGGAGCTGGATCAGGAGCAGAGCAGAAGTGACTTAAACCAGTGTCTGGAGATGGGATGCCCGTGTCGCAAGCCACAGTTGACCCCGCTGTACCACAACTCCAACCCCAGTAGCCAAATAAGCCCTTGGTTGCTCGGCAGAGTTACAGAGGAAAAGGATATGAGTGCTGGTGCTGGGCTGTGACACCCCTGAGCCCTGCTTCCTCAGCTCTGGAAAGGGCTGTTCCTTGCATCTAGCAAGGTTCAGCTGAGCGGCGCAAGCCATGCATAGTCGTTCCTGGCAGAGCGCTTGCTTTCAGAAAGCAAACCTTGGCTTCTGTGTATCCAGGGGCTTCACATTCATGTACCCCAGAAACTGTGAATCAAGAGTATTTGGGAGAAAAACAGCCTGTGTTTATACTGAGCATGTACAGGGATTTTTGTTTTCCTCTTGTCATAATTTTCCAAATAGCGCAGCAACTATTTGCATGGCATTTATAAGGTCTTGGGTATTGTAAATAAGCAAGAGATGATTTAAAGTGGATGGGAGGTTGGTGCAGATTCTGTGCAAATATTGCCATAGGTCAGGGACTCGAGCAGTTGTAGCCATGGGAGGGGGTGTCCTGGAGCCAATTCCTCAGGGCACCAAGGGGTGACTGAGCTGGGCCTGGTCTCTGCCTTCATGACACATGTTATCTGCACAGCAAAATGTTGCTCTCCATGGTGCTGTAAGAAGGGCAGTTCCCGTTGTCCAGGGCATGGCCTCTGCGCTCAGGGTAGCCTGCGTGTGAATCTGCTGACCACCTGACAGATCTACCTGACACTCGCTCGGCCTCTGAGCCTTCACGGCTTTACCTCCAAGAGAGATGGGGAGACTGCTCAGTGTTGGGGCCTAGCATCCATGTGGGCACAGCAGGAACCATCTCCCAGAGAGGAGAGCAGCAGTGTTACTACAAGGGGCACAGGCGTTCTGCAGCAAGCATGTGGCCAAGGGATGGGCATCCAGACTGGGACATTCAGAGAGCAAAGGGCACAAGCCAGCCAGCTGCCCATCCATACCTGAGAGGGTTGCTGAAGGATGACATGGGGTAGATGGCTTAAAGGCGTGAGCTTCACGTGGTGGGAGCCAGGGGCTGCCACGTGCAGGCTTTTGAGCAGAGGTATTCTGTGGCCAGAGGGGACATTTCTGCACAAAGGGCTATTAGCTGGCAGTGACGGGGAGCCTGAAACGGGGATGCTGTAGTACCCAGAGGAGGGGCGGGCACTGAGATATTTAGGATGTGACAGGCGGGACGGGGCAGAAGAGCAAGGCATTTCATCCCACAGATGGGAGAATTTGGGAAGGGGACTGAGTGTGTAGAGGACCCAATGTGTTCCATGCAAGGGGAAGGCCCATGCAAATTCCCCCAGGCCTGTGTTCCAGAATCAGAAAGTGATGTGGAAGTGACCTTGGCGTTCCCAGGAGCTCACTAGCTGAGGCCACTTCCCTCCTCGTGTCCTCCCCCAAGGTGCCCCCATCATCGTGGTGCCTCCCAGGAACAGCACGGTCAATGCCTCCCAGGATGTGTCCTTGGCCTGTCAGGCTGAGGCATACCCTGCTAACCTCACCTACAGCTGGTACCAGGATGGCACTAATGTCTTCCACATCAGGTGCGGCTGCCCACGCTGGGAGCAGGGGAGGCGGGGGGATGATGGTGGACCGTCTCGGTAGCCTCTGCCTGACACGTGCCCTGTTGTAGCCGCTTGCAGTCCCGAGTGCGGATCCTGGTAGATGGGAGCCTGCGGCTGCAGTCAGCCCAGCCTGATGATGCCGGCTGCTACACCTGTGTCCCCAGTAATGGCCTCCTGCACCCGCCCTCTGCCTCTGCCTACCTCACTGTGCTCTGTAAGCGTGACGCAGCTGCCTCCCAGCCCGTGTCCCTCCCTGGGCTGAGCCAAGTGCCCATCCTCTCACTTGCCACTGCTGTCCCCAGACCCAGCCCAGGTGATAGAGATGCCTCCTGAGACACCCCTGCCTGTGGGCATGCCAGGGGTGATCCGGTGCCCAGTTCGTGCCAATCCCCCACTGCTGTTTGTCAGCTGGACCAAGGATGGGGAGGCCCTGCAACTGGACAAGGTATAGGCTTGGGGAAGGAGAGGGGCTCTTAACTTGGTGTTATTTTAGTTAGAAGGACAGCTGGGATGGAGTCAGTACCGTTTAAGTCAGTTTGCTGTTGTGCTGGGTGTTGGGTGAGGATGCAGGGGCCAGTCGGCATCCATCCAGGCACCTGGATTAGGGGGAGAGAGAGCGATATGAACGCTCTGCTAGGCGGCCAAGGATGAAGCAATTGCTCGCCTCTCGGGCCTGGCTGAGGTTAGATCAGCGGCAGGTTCTGGGGCTTTGAGGGTGGGCCTTAAGGAATGGATGTCAGCCCATGCAGAAGCCAGACCCAGAGGGAGGACAGAATGTAAGGCGTGTCTGAACAAAGGAGTTGTAGTTTGGTGAGAGCCGTTGTGCTTGCAGGGACATGAATGGTGCAGAGAGGGCTGGAAAGACAGGTTGAGGCCAAAAGAAAGATCTCTGGATGCCGGGTTACTATCACCTCCTTCCAGGGAGGTTGGGATCTTCGGCTTGCCTGCTGAAGCTATAAATTCCTTGCAGTCTGGCATTGCATCTTTTAAATCACAGTGTCCTCTGGGTTTCCATAGTGGTAGTACTCAGTGCATTTTGATTGGATGCTTGGAAAAAGTCTAAAGGTACCTGGAGCTGGTGATGTTTTTATCGGCGCTGGCAAGGCAGTGTTGGACACCGGATGAGGAGCTGAGCTGGCGGCTGGCGTGGAGGGCAGAGGGGGCTCAGGGCTGCTTAAGTGGCCTGGGAGAGACGGCAGGAAGTCTGAGTTAATGAGGAGAACATGAAGGTGAACAGACCAAAGGACTCGCCAGGAGGATCTGCTGGGTCAGGGGCAGTGAAGGAGTGATGGGGAGTCCCTCTAGCAAGGGAACTTTGTAAGGGAGCTGCTTTGGGATAGAAATGGAGGATTTTGTCATGAAGTGCTGGGAGGACAGCAGCCTCCCATATCACTCCACCCAACTCCAGGGGGCGCCATCCACACTGTAATCCACAGCCCTTGTGTTGTGCAGTTACAGCCTCATCCAAGGGAGGTGGCCTCTGCTGGAAAGAGAAGTGGAGGAGTGGAGGAGTGGAATTCAGCAGGAGGTCAGACCCGACCAGCCGCGAGAGAGAGAGAGAGAGAGAGAGAGAGAGAGAGAGAGAGAGAGAGAGAGAGAGGAGAGAGAGAGAGAGAGAGAGAGAGAGAGAGAGAGAGAGAGAGAGAGAGAGAGAGGGCGAGCGCAAGCGAGGCAGCCGGGGATTTCCAGTTCCTCTTGTTTGGCGGTGCTTGGCTCAGTTCCTCTCTGCAATGCTCATCTCCTCTGCTCTCCAGTTCCCCGGCTGGTCTCAGGGCACAGAAGGCTCACTGAGGATTGCCCTGGGAAATGAGGATGCCCTGGGAGAATACTCCTGCACCCCCTACAACAGTCTGGGTACCGCCGGGCCCTCCCCCGTGACCCGGGTGCTACTCAAGGTGAGGTCCCCAGCTGGACCAGGGGCTGAAGAGGCCTGGCATGGGGTGGGGGGGGGGGCACACGTCGGGAAGGGCTTCCTTCCAGGTCCGTGTTAAGCATGGAGGCCACAGCAGCTGCCAGATGCCATGCACAAGATTCTGCAGGAACGGTGCTAGGGAGGTGAGGCAGCCGAGACACAACACGCCCAGATTTAGCTATCCCGTCCACCTTGGCTCACACTAAACCATGCAGCCTCCCTTGGGAACTCTGGTGAAGAAACACAGGGGCAGGAGGCCGGAGGGAGGCAGGGTCACCTACTGAGGTTTGTGTCCTGGCCCATCACTGCTGATCTGTCCCAGTATTTCCCTTCAGCCATACCCACTGGAATACAGGGATATGGAGAGAGAGAAGTTGAGAGATGAACATGAGAGACTACAGAAGGGAGTGACCGACAGGGCTCAGGGAGGGGGCATCCTTAGAGAGCCATGAGCGAGAGAGGCCCCTCCCAACACCACATGTGACCTGCAGGCTCCTCCAGCCTTTGTGCAACGGCCCAAGGAAGAATATTTCCAAGAAGTGGGGCGGGAGCTACTCATCCCCTGCTCTGCCCAAGGAGACCCTCCTCCTACAGTATCTTGGACCAAGGTAAGGCTTCCCTGTGTACCTGCTACCCTTTCACCCACCTCCCCATATTGCTGGCCAGTGCAGGAAGGAGGAGGATTCAGGGAGGTGAGAGCTGCAAGGTGGGTGAGGAGGAAGCCCGAGTTGCCCAGAGAGATGAGTGGCGCCCTTGGTGAGGGGTGGCCGCTGTGTCCTCAGGGCTGACCAGTGGTTCTGTAGGTGGGCCGGGGGCTGCGGGGCCAGGCCCAGGTGGACAGCAATGGCAGCCTCGTCCTGCGGCCACTGACCAAGGAGGCCCACGGGCGCTGGGAATGCAGTGCCAGCAATGCTGTAGCCCGAGTGACTACCTCCACAAATGTCTACGTGCTGGGTGAGTGCCTGGTTGGGGACCAGGACTGGTCGAGGGTGGGGGTTGGGGAGATCATGTGGGACAAGGAGGGCAAGGGTGCCTGACCAGCCTCCCTCCTTCCATCCCCCTCCCCCGCCCAGGAACCAGCCCCCACGTGGTCACCAATGTGTCTGTGGTGCCTGTGCCCAAGGGTGCCAATGTCTCCTGGGAGCCTGGCTTTGATGGTGGCTACCTGCAGAGATTCAGCGTCTGGTACACCCCACTGTGAGTGCCCTGCCTACTCTGCCTGGCCCTCTGTCCTTCCTCCCTGCCCTTCATCTTCCCTGCACTGGTCAGGTGTTCAGGGTCCAGGTCCTGAGCGGAAGGCGCAGACCAGCTGTGGAACCCCATGCTATCCTGATCTGCTTAGCTCCTGAAGTGCTCCTTACACAGTTGTTTTCTTTCATGCTCCCCAGGGCCAAGCGACCTGACCGGGCCCACCACGACTGGCTTTCCCTGGCAGTGCCTGTGGGAGCTGTTCACCTCCTGGTGCCAGGGCTGCAGCCTCACACCCAGTACCAGTTCAGCGTCCTAGCTCAGAACAAGCTGGGCAGTGGGCCCTTCAGTGAGATTGTCTTGTCCGCCCCTGAAGGTGAGTGTGCCCCCTCTCCCCAGGGCTGCAGAGACCAGGGCAGGGCAGGGGAGGACTGGTAGAGACTCCGGTGGAAGGGCTGTGGAAGGAGGCGGATCAGGATGAACCACATTGGGTGTCCCCTCTCTGACCTGCCTCTCTGTCCCACTCAGGGCTTCCCACCACACCGGCTGCTCCCCGGCTGCCACCCACGGAGATGCTGCCTCCCCTGTCCCCTCCTCGAGGTCTGGTGGCAGTGAGGACACCCCGGGGTGTGCTCCTGCACTGGGATCCCCCAGAACTGGTCCCTCAGACCCTGGATGGCTACGTCCTAGAGGGACGGCAAGGCTCTCAGGGCTGGGAGGTGCTGGACCGGGCTGTGGCCGGCTCTGACGTACAACTGCTTGTGCCAGGCCTCATCAAGGTATGTATGGGAGGCCTGGCTCCTTCATCCTGCTGGGTTGCCCACATCTTCTGTCTTCTCACTGGGTTCACCACCTCCCGCATCCTACCTCACTCCTGCCTCCCAACTACATTGTCTCCCACTGGGGCCAGGGTGGGTGATGCCAGGCCCTGACTCCCTTTCCCGAACCCGCAGGATGTTCTCTATGAGTTCCGCCTGGTGGCCTTTGCCGGGAGCTACGTCAGTGATCCCAGCAACTCAGCCAACGTCTCCACCATCGGTGAGAACCTGCTGCGAGGGAAGGCTGAGGGGTTGCCAGGGTCTGGGATCTGGAACCGGCTGACCCCCTCTGACTCTCCGCCTCTGCCTGGCCAGGTCTGGAGGTCTACCCATCGCGCACTCAGCTGCCCGGTCTCCTGCCCCAGCCCGTGCTGGCAGGCGTGGTGGGTGGGGTCTGCTTCCTGGGCGTGGCCGTCTTCGTGAGCATCCTGGCCGCCTGTCTCATGAACCGGCGCAGGGCTGCCCGCCGGCGCCTCAAGCGACTGCGCCAAGGTAAGCCTGGACGCTTCAGCCTTGTCCCCAATGCCTGGGGATCAGCTCCTCCTTCCCGCCCAGGCCTGCATCAGGGGTGGCTTAGGCGTTCCCCAGCACTGTGGGGTTGCACACCTGGAACGGGGTGAGGGAAGGCCAGGTGGGGCGCTGCCGTTGCCTCTGTGTCACTTCCTGTGCACACGCTTTTACAGAGCCACCTCTCCTCTTCTCTCCTTCGGGGAAGTCAGCTTCCCAGTAAGTCGCCCCTCGCTGCTGGTGGCTTTTTTCTGCTTCCTTTTGTGCACCTTGGCAAGGGGTGGGAGGGCTGGATGGAAAGAATTCTGGCCCCAGCTGTTCTATATTACCTGCACCGTCCCCTTCCCCCCCGCCCTGCCGTATGTTGGTCCTGTGCAAGCTTGCTCTCCCTAGTTTTCTCCATTTGTGCTCCAAACCTCCTAAGGTTGGCTGGCTCCTGGGAGAGGGCAGAATGCCTACCCACAGACCCCACTCTCCTTGGCCTTCTCCAGCTCTGCTCCGGGCTCGGGCAGCCCTGATAGCGTGGCGAAGCTGAAGCTCCAGGGGTCAGAAGTCCCCAGCCTGCGCCAAAGCCTCCTCTGGGGAGAGCCCACCCGCCCCGCCAGCCCCCATCCAGACCCACCACCCAGCCGTGGACCTTTGCCTCTGGAGCCCATTAGCCGGGGCCCAGATGGGCGTTTTGTGATGGGACCCACAGTTGTGCCCCCACATGAAAAGCCGGGCCCAGAGCGGGTGGAACCTGGGGCCCCAGCCCGGCTGCTGGCCAGGCCCTACAACTGCAGCAGCAGCAGTCCCAGTGGGGCGCCACAGCCCCTCTGCATTGCAGACATCAGCCCTGTGGGACCCCCTCCAGCAGCCCCGCCCAGCCCCCTGCCGGGTCCTGGATCCCTGCTGCAATATCTGAGCCTGCCCTTCTTCCGGGAGATGAATGTGGATGGAGACTGGCCCCCTCTTGAGGAGCCTAGCCCTGCCCCACCTCTGGATTACATGGATACCCGGCCCTGCCCCATCTCCTCACTCCTTCGCCCACCAGACTCCCCTTTGACATCCCCCAGGACAGGTCATCCTGGGGCTATGGCAGGGGCTGGGGGTGCCCCCGAGCCTCCTTATACAGCTCTGGCTGACTGGACCCTCCGGGAGCGGCTGCTGCCAGGCCTTCTCCCTGCTGCCCCTCGGGGCAGCCTCACCAGCCAGAGCAGCGGGCGAGGCAGTGCCTCCTTCCTGCGGCCCCCGTCCACAGCGCCCTCAGCTGGAGGCAGCTACCTCAGCCCTGCTCCAGGGGACACCAGCAGCTGGGCCAGCGGTCCTGAGAGGTGGCCGCGAAGGGAGCACGTGATGACCGTCAGCAAGAGGTGAGGGCGGCACCCCCTGCCCAGTCCTGCCTACCCCTCTCCCAGGACCCTGTACCTTCTGCTCTGTCCTGGGGACCTTGTATCCCCTTCAGCAGCTTTTTGCTGAGGTCCAGAGAGTCTCAGGGCCCAAGACCCCAACCTGAGTGTGACAATGCCCTTGATTTCCTCACCCACGTTGTCCACAGGAGGAACACGTCTGTGGACGAGAACTATGAATGGGACTCCGAATTCCCTGGGGACATGGAATTGCTGGAGACTTTGCACCTGGGCTTGGCAGGCTCCCGGCTCCGAGCTGACGTTGAACCAGAGCTAGGTGTGTGAGCCCTCCAGAAAGGCCAGCACCCCTGGCTGCATGTCCCACTGCAGGACGTGCAAGTCCCCTCTGTGCCTGTGCTCCTGGTTCCTCTGCTGCAGACTGACCAGTCCCCTTGGCTCACCTGTGCTGGAGAGCCCCGAGGAGCTTCATGTCCGAGCCCTTGACCCGGGGAACCTCAAGACTCCTCCCCTCACTGTGCTGACCTCTTCTTGCAGGCACAAAGAGTCCAGAGGAGGGCTGCCTCCTGAACACTACCCAGGCTTCTGGCCCCGAGGCCCGCTGTGCTGCCCTTCGGGAGGAATTCTTGGCTTTCCGCCGCCGCCGAGATGCCTCTAGGGCCCGACTGCCAGTCTACAGGCAGCCAGTCCCCCACCCTGAACAGGCCACTCTGCTGTGAATGCCCCTAACATAAGCCAAGACGAAGGCAGGTGGGCCTGCCGAAGAGGCCCCTAGCTTGGCGCACTGAGCCTGCCCGTGTGGTGTGCCCAGGCCCAGAACCTAACAGTTGGCCATGGGTGAGCTTGGTCTGAGACGTGCACGTTGGATACGTGCTAATCCCCCTGGTGAGCCTGGGGATTAGAACAGGGATCCTGGATCTGCCCCCTGTGTGTGTGTGTGTGTGTGTGTGTGTGGTGTGGGTGGTTTTTTACAGGTGAATAAAGAAAGTGAAAAATGTTTCCTTGTGTTACCTGATTTTGAATCCTGGGACAGAGAGAGGTGGGAAAATTCCTGAGCTCTTAAACAGGAGGGGAGGAGAAGCTTCCTGAACAAGTGATTACATTCAACCATCATTCCATCATTCCAAAAGCATTTGTGGAGGAGCAGGCATTTGGCACAGGCTGTAAAATGCCACGGGGGAACCCTGCATCCTATATCACACCTGGGTGCAAGTGCTGGCTCTGCTTCTGAGTCCAGCTTCCTGCTAGCGTGCACATGCAGGGGCAGGGATCAGGGCCCAAGTCCTGGTGTCCCTGCCACCCACTGGGAGACCACTGAGACCTACTGCCACCCACTGGGAGACCCAGGTAGCCTGGTCCAGCCATGGCATCTGGGGGTGAACAAGCAGAAGTTCTCCTTGTCTCTCTGCTTTTCAAATAGGATGAAAATATATCATTTAAAAGTATTTATTGAATGCTTCCCGAGGTCAGTTACTAAACAGCAGCCATTAAAGCTTGAAAAGACAAAGTTCACGCAGACCTGCCTTTGCCCAAGGGAGTTCTTGTCAGTGAGGGGACAATAAAGAAATAGTTACAGGATGATGCGATAAATTCTGTGATAAAGATGTGTGTTGCTGACTCTCTCCGCACAAGGGAAGGAGCTCCTTTGGTGAACGCTGGGAGCGTGTACTGAGGTACGTGCGGAGGAGGTGGTGGTAATAATTAAAGCACGCCCCACGAGTCAGCTCCAGTTTTCAGCTCTTGACCTGTGCTATTTGAATTCTCTCGTGTTACACTGTACTATTAGCTCTATCTTACAGGCTAGGGAACTGAAACAGCATGCTTTGGTAATCTGCCCAAAAGTCAGGCAGCAGCTAAGGTCGAGCAGGGGAGAAGCCAGTCAGGAAAGCACCCAGGGCTTACTTAGGAAGAGCTTTTGTGAAGCCACGGGCTGTATGGGGTGGGGTGTGGGCTGGGGAGGGGCCAAAGGGAAAGGTTGCTGGGGCTGCTTGCTCAAGACCAAGAGTATCAGATTCAGTGGGGAGCCCACCACAGCTGAACTCCACAGCTGGCTGTAGACGGGACTCCACCCTGGAGAGCTCAGAGGATGAGAGGCACTCCATTCACCCTTAGACGTGCTCTCCTTCTCCTGCCTTGAGGATCCCCCCCCAACACCTTTTCCGATCCTTCCAGGATTTAGGAAGAGATGCTGTGTCATGGAGTTGGGATGGTGGGGAGGGAGGAGTCAGCTGTGAACCTTGGATACCAACACCAACCACACCCTTTGGACTCAGCGGCAAGAAGTGACCTCACCGTTAGCACCTGCCCCAGCTTGAAGTAGGTGGAGAGCAGGACCACGCGGGGATGCTGTCCTGGCCTGCAAGGCACAATCCTGTCACACCCTAGTTAGCTTGATGGGATGGGGAGCGGTCTTCCTGTGCCTCCGTTTACCTTGCCAACCTTTTTTGAAACAAGAAGGCTTTTTCCTACCGTCCACAGTCTTGAGCTAACCTTGTACACTGAAACTTTCCTCCAGAAGCACAAGGGGGAGGCTGAGGGTCCCATAGCTGGAGACCCCTGAAGCTGCCCGGTGCTCCCCACATCCTTTAGTCTTCACTTCTGTCCCCCCACACCCTCCAGCCCCTCTCTTGGAAACGTTCTCTTCGCCTGCACTGAGGCGCCTTTAAGCCTGCTCAGCCCCGCCCTTGGTCCGCCCCGTCTGAGGCGGGACCCTCCTGAAAACCCCTGGCCGGGTCTGGGCGCAACACTCCTGCAGCTGCCCCTGCCTGGAGCGCGCTACTGTCCAGCCCGCGTGAACGGTGAGCTGGAGAGTGGATCGGGGTCCGGGAAAGGAGCTTGGGGGGCCGGGGGGAAAGGATTGTGCGGTGTGCAGAAAGCACGAAGCTAGAGTTTGAGGCTTGCTCTGGGAGCTTGAGGGGGTCAAAGGGCTGGTGCCAGGCAAGAGCCTGAGGACCGTCCTGCCCCACCCCACCCCATTCTGTCAGGTCCTGTCCTCCAAATCTGACTTTCGGCCCACGAGGGTCGGTGAGGTTTGCGGGTGCATAGACGGGACGTCCGTCTTCATTAGGGGTTTGAACTTTAGAGCCAGACCTCCGTGGGAACTAGGGAAAAAAAAGAGCCAGGCGCCGGTTGTGTGTATGGGGTCGTCCCTCTGCCCCGGGAGCGCGTCCAGGGTCCCGGCGCGTGCTTTGGGATTCGAGCTCTACATCTGCCGAGTTTTCACGCAACCCTTCACTTCCTGGTCCCTGGGAACATGTGTGGGCACCACCTGTTCTCTCTTCTCCAAGGTCGCCTTTCCAGCTGGCATTTTTGGCTCCAGAGTCACAGACGGGTGCTAGGGGTCTCCGTGCGCGGCGCCACGCCGACGGCGACCTCGCTGTCTGCAGGGTAGCGTGGTGGTCTGGAGAACCCCACACCTGGAGGTCCTGGGGTTGCTACCCTGACCAGCTGCCGGGAGTCCCTGACGGTGCACGATGGGAGGGCGGCTACTTTCCAAGCGCTCCTATCCCTGTGCGGGCCCCTGCTGCCCCCACGCGTGCTCCCTGCTGCTGGGAAAGCCGGTGGTGGCCGCGGGCGGGCGGGCTGCCCAGACCACTGCGTCACCCCAGCGGCGGGCCAGCGGTGGGAGTGACTCATCCACAGGAACGGCCCAGGGCGTGGCGGTGGGGGCGGGGGGCGGCGGCCTTGGGGCAGGACCTGCGGGCCGGAAGTGGACGGCAACCTTCTCCAGCCGATCTACACCCCCCCACCACCACCGCCCCATTTCCCCAGCCGCCCCACAGGCTTCCTGGAGGCTTTGGGGCCGCCTGGTATCAGGGCGTATGGAGGAAAGCGGGAGGAACTGGGATGGAATGTGGAGATCCGGTTGGGAGGAGACCTGTGGCCTGGACGGGCTGCCCACCACTCTCCAGGACTCCCTAGCACGGGACAGGCGGGAACAGCTCCCCATCTGCCGCCCCTCGCTCCTGTGGCACTGGGCAGACCTGAAGGTGCAGAGATGGCTCCGGTGGGACCTCGCCTAAGGCTCCAGAACAACACATAATCGTCCAGTTGCAGCCCCCCTCGCCCGGGGCATTGGTCTCTAACCCCTACCGCATCCCGTCACCCTCCAGGATTGCCAGGTACGGGCTCTCCAGCTCAGAACTGGCTCTCCAGCTCAGAACTCTGGGTGGTTCTTCGGAACTACTTCCTTGAGTCTGCTACTCTTCGCGCCCAAACTCCCCGCCTGCTGCAGTGGCTCTGGGAACCCGCCCACAGGAATCCCCTGCACCTGGCGCTTCCCGAGCCCCCTGCGCTCCCAGCCTCTCCCCAACCCGACTGTTGTGGAGTGGGCGTTTCTGTTAGTGCCCCACCCTGACTCTGTTCCTGTGTTTGGTACACAGAAGCCATGGTAACGGCCCCCACCTCGGCCCCTCCTGCTGCGCAAGCTTTGTGGCTTCCTGTTTGTGCAGTTTCGGCTTTCTTTTGTGCGCCACACTCTTGGTGATGAGGGGGCTTGCCCGTGGTGGGCAGGAGGGAGCTGCCCTGAGGTGGGCCCTCAGCCGAACAGCTTGCAAAATGACTTGTGCCTTCTGTGTGTGGCACCTCACTTTATGACCTAGAGCCTCCATCACGCCCTCTCAAGGGAGCTCCAGTCCTAAATTTCAGTTGGGAAGTTCCCACATGTTTCATCTTCACAGTGAATGGAGCGTCCCCTTGCTTTGCTAGCGAAAACTCCCTCCCTAGGGCTGCCCTTTTTTTTAGCTCTGGCCTCTAGGTGGGACAGAAGGGGTGAGGGATAAGCTTTCAGCCTAGGGTCTGGTTGGGGCCCGAGGGCTGCCTTGCCTTTCCCTCTATCCCCTGAGAGCCGGGCTTATTCCCACGGTTGCAATTGGTGCTCCAGCTGAGGCTGCTTACTGCCAACTTACCCCCTATTGTGTCCAGCTGTTGCCTTCCCTTGGGCATCTCCTACACCTGTCTTCCAACTGGGCATGGCTCATCCCCTAGGCCTTACAGGAGAGGGGAGGGGGGCAGGGTGTATCCCTTGGGGACCATGGGGTGGGGTTCTGCAGCAGCAGCAGCAGCAGCAGCCAAAGCCCATGAGCTGCCGCCTGCAAGTGGAGGTGGGAAAGAGAAGCAGCTGCTGGCCAGGCTGAAGCCAGCTGGGCCTGCCCTCCCCAGGGCTCCACCCCATGGCTCTGGCACCTCCAGGGCAGTGGCCCCAGAGTGGAGCAGATAACCGACAGCTGGAGGCCAAGACCCAGTTGGCTGTGTCTAAGCGCCTGGGGGAGGGGAGCTGGGCAGCGCTCCTCAGCCCAGAGGTGGGTCTGGCAGGGCAGATTTGGCCAATCACAGGGTGGGTGCACAGGTCTGGCTCTGAGCCCCTCTCTGCCCTGGGAGCCCTGATGGCTGGGTTAATCATTGCTCTGTCCTCACTTGCCATGGGCTGGGGTGATCCGTGGGCCGTGGACCTCCCAGGCCCTGGAAACACAACCCTGAGGCCCAGGCGACCAGGATGAAGCTGCTGCCAGGCGAGGTGGCCTTAAAGCAGGCTGGGAAGGGCAGCAGCCTAGTGTCCCCTTTTCCTGCCAGGCTGGTGAGGAAGCTGCCTCCCTTCTCATCAGGGCTCTGTCTGCGGATCACCCGGCGCCTGCCTGCTTGCCTGCCTGCTTGCCTGCCATGTTGCTGATTGTGCCTGCCTGGGACTGGTGGTCTGGGTCAGGCCTGATTGACATTTATCTGGCCCAACTTTCGGGCTGCAGGAAGTGGAGGGAGTGGCTTGGTCTTAATAAGATTTAAAAATAGCTTATTTCGGGGAAGGATCTTTGTTGGATACCCGGCTTGGCTCCCTAAGCTGGGTTGAAAGGAGCAACCATGTTTTGGGTGGGAGACTGGCCTCGAGTGGGGCTGCAGCCCGGCACCCTGTATCCTAGCAGAACCCCGAGGCCCACTGACAGGGGATCCAGGGAGCCAAAGTGGTTTCATCCCTGATGTGTGGCTGATCTGGAGCTGACCGGAGGGAGAAGGGGCCGCAGGTCCAGGGGACCCCCTTCTGTAGGCACCGAGACAGAAGCAGAGAGAAGAACACATCCAGGGAGTGGAGTGGGCGGTGGGTGAAAGCTGTGTCCCTCTGACTGCTTCGCTCAGCAGGCCCCTGTGGGTGGCGGGGCCCAGGTGGTGAGGTGGTGGGTAGGGGCACCGCGCCTAAGGGAGGAGCTGCCAGCCCAAGCCAGCGGTCAGAAAACCACCCAGTTCCTACTAATCAACATCCTCCAATTAAGAAAAACCCTGCCGTGTATTTTCCCGTCCTTGCCAGGTTTCCCTTAAAACACCAGCCAGAGCTTCTCTATTAGTCTCCAGTTCCTGCCATTGCATGTTAACACAGTTAGTGGCTTGAGCCACACAAGAATAGTATCACACATCTTTAGAGATCTGTCTCACTGGCCGTAGTCCCAGGGTCACAGGGCTGCAGTCCTTCGGGGAGGGGGGCAGGGGGGCTTTGGGGAGAAGCTTTCCTCACCTCTGCTGGCTGCTGGAGGTTACCTGCATTGCTTGGCTCACATGACCCTGCATGATCTGGTCTCTGCTTCCTCCCTTCCTTCTCCCGCTCTGACTCACCTGCCTCCATCTTCCCCCTAGCAAGGCCCCCTTGTGACTACGTTGGGCCCAGTCTGATGGTCAGGATCATTTCCCCATCTCAGGAGCCTTCCCTTTAGTCCTATCTGTAAAGTCCCTTTTAGTCACGAAAGGTTAACATATCCACAAGTTCTGCGAATTAGCCCCTCGAGGGAGACATGATTCTGTCTACCACAGCTCTTAGAAGGGAAAGTAGTTTGTTTTTTTTTTAACCTTTTCTCATGCAAAATTCCTATTGCTTGTTAAAATCTGTTAGGAACCTACTCAGGGGCTGGCATTGTGGCACTGTGCATTAAACTGCTACTTGGGATGTTGGCAGTCCAAATGGGTGCCAATTCGTGTTCTGGCTGCTCCACTTGCAACCCAGCTCCCTGCTTATGTGCCTGGGAAAGCAGTGGAAAATGGTCCAGGTTCCTGGGTCTCTGCATGCATGTGAAGCTGCTGGCTCCTGGCTTCAGCCTGCACAGCTCTGGCATTGCAGCCATTTGGAGAGTGAGCCAGTGGCTAGATCTCTCTCTGTCTTTCCTTCCACCCTTGTAACCGCCTTTCAGAAGAGAAATAAATTCTTTATAAAAGCAACAACAGAATGCAGCTACTTGGGCTTTCTTCCAGGAAGTCTCCCTAGGCTGCTTGTACCCATCTTTTATTCCCAACAACATGTGACTTGAGCTTTGGAATTCGTTATCAATTGGATGCGGTCTGTATCCTTTTATATCATTCCTCTTGTCTCCCTGATGGCGTTGCAGGCACTTTGGGACCCAGGACTTCTGGGTCTTCTGTAATCTTTAGATTACAGAAAGAGCAGGTGCTCAACTCAAATGCAGTTGTCATCTGACAGCCCCAGCGGGTCCTCCAGTTCCTGCCCTAGGCTTCCCAAACTGCTCCCTGCTCTTATTCCTTTCTGTGAGTCATTGTCTTTCCCAGGGCTGTAAAGAGTGAGGTTTGCTGGAAATGAGCACTTTGTCCTTGCTAAAGCCAACTACCTCAAATGAGAAGCCAAACCCCCCATTTACCTAGCATTCTTTCCCAGCGGGTTTGTACTTCATTATAGTAGTGGGTCTATTTGTTTAAATGAGATCTGTAATAAAGAATCTATGTGAGACACGAAACTGCTTGTTATAGGGCTACAGGGACCCAGAGATTGCCTGTGCTCCCACAATGCCTTCCAAGGTTCTGCTAGGCTATTGCAGACAGTTGGTGCCATGGCTGGAGTTTGGCTTATCGGTGCAGATGGCCCCGTGAGCTGTACATATCCCCATTCAGGGCTCCTGGGTGGAGTTCCAGCTCTGCTTCTGCTTCCAGCTCCCTGCTCATGCGTGCCTGGGGAGGCAGCAGGGCTTTGGTCTCTGCCACCCACAGGGAAGACTCGAATAATTTTCGGGATTCCTGGAATCCCTGGCTGTTGTGGGTTTCTGGGGAGTGACCCATCAGATGGAAAACTTCTGTCAGTCGGTCTCTCTGCATTTCAAATAAATGAAACGCACTTTTTTTTGAAGTTTGTGCAACATGGAGTTATAAAACATAAGTTTATTTTGATGCATTTTTAAAATCATTGTATGCAAGGGGGTGTTCAAAAAGCTTATTAAGTGTGAATTATGAAAAAAACTATGCATGATTTTCAAAACTGTATTGCACCAAATTATAGGCATCTGAATTCTGTTTTTCCATGAGTTCTTTGTGATACCTGGTGTTCTAGCCTGTGGCCAGGGTCCAGGTGAGATTCTCCCTTTACTTAACAGCAGTTCTGGTCCTCCCCTTTTGCATTTGGGAGATGTGGTGTATGTCCTCATAGGCCAGAGTCCCTTGCCTCACAGGCCTGGGTGTGTCCTCTCCCCAGCTCCCCAAAGTCGTCACCGTCCTTCAGAATGGCCAACCGGGGACCTGCGTACGGCCTGAGCCGGGAGGTGCAGCAGAAGATTGAGAAGCAGTATGACGCAGACCTGGAGCAGATCCTGATCCAGTGGATCACCACACAGTGCCGCAAGGACGTGGGGCGGCCTCAGCCCGGACGTGAGAACTTCCAGAACTGGCTCAAGGATGGCACGGTGAGATCTGAGCCTCCAGTGAAGAAGGGGAGCCTGGGAGAACACAGCCCCAACTCTCAGCTTTGTACCCTCGTGGAGGATGTGTAAGGCCCCAGGCTTGCCTCCCTCCTCATCAAGGGAAGGGTGAGGGTGAACTCACCCCCTCCCTCATTCCTCTTCCCTATGGAGTGAAGAGCTGGGGAGGTCTACCTTAGATAGAACTGGAATAATAAGGCAAAGACTAAACCCTGGCCTTTCCCTCTGGGGCCCGAGGCAGGGACTGGGCAAGAGGGACCCTAAGGCTCACTCAGTCCAGGTGAAGATTCCAGACTATCTTTAGGTCGGAGAAAAATCTCTCTGGTTCACTGCCTCTGGCACTCAGCCTGGTACATGCTCTTCTATGGTAGACACGTTCTCATCTCTGCACACCTGCTGTCCTTACCCAGGTGCTGTGTGAGCTCATTAATGGCCTGTACCCTGAGGGACAGATCCCAGTCAAGAAGATCCAGGCTTCTACCATGGCCTTCAAGCAGATGGAACAAATCTCCCAGTTCCTGCAGGCAGCTGAGCGCTATGGCATCAACACCACCGACATCTTCCAGACGGTGGACCTTTGGGAAGGTGGGCCAGGGGCTGTCAGGAGAACAGTGATTGGGCTGGGTCACCTTGAACAAGAGAGGACAGGTTTCTGGCTCCCTGAGGAGTGTGTGTGTGTGCGTGTGTGCACTTGTACTTCATGGAGGAGTTAACCATATATGGGTTGGGATGGACAAACTAATGAAGATGAAGAGTAAAGGGAATTAGGAAGCCAGGCCTGCTCATTAGGCCGTAGAAGTGGAACCCTGGCATCTAGGATCCCAGTCCTGCTGAGACCCAACACTCACCTCGCCACCTTCTTTACAGGAAAGAACATGGCCTGTGTGCAGCGGACGCTGATGAACCTGGGTGGGCTGGCGGTAGCTCGGAATGATGGGCTCTTCTCTGGGGACCCCAACTGGTTTCCTAAGTAAGTCTTGTGGGTCAGCCACTGGCTGGACAGGGGCATTACTCCTGCATGTTTCTGTCGCTGGGAAAGAACTGATGTCCCTGCAGCAACTGGCCCTTTGCAAAGCACCTTGACATGCTTCGTCTGACTCCTTCCTCACTACTCTGCCTGGGTGGCAAGTGACTATCTCTTTGGAGAAATGAGAAGGTGGCTTCAGAGCTCAAAGCTCTTAGGAGCAGAGCTGTCACCAGCCCATGAGTCCACGGCAGAGCCTGGGCTGGACCAGGAGGGGATGTTTGACTGCGATGACCTCTGAGGACTCCTCCTAACTGGTGCTCCTTTCCCTTCCAGGAAATCCAAGGAGAACCCCCGGAACTTCTCAGACAACCAGCTGCAGGAGGGGAAGAATGTGATTGGCTTACAGATGGGCACCAACCGCGGGGCATCCCAGGCGGGCATGACTGGCTATGGGATGCCTCGCCAGATCCTCTGATGCCACCCACCTGCCCTGCCCGCCCATGGATGGTTAATATATATCTGTATATATATTTTAGCAGTGACATTCCCTGAGAGCCCCCAGAGTTCTCCAGCTCTCTTCTCTGCTAGGGTAGGACTCCAGCTTGCCCTTTACTCCTGGGGGTGCCTGATGATGGCCTCTCCCCCCGTGCTTACTACTACATTCCTTCCCCTACACTCACCCCCAAACTGGACCAACTGGCCTTCTCTCTTTGGGACCAACATTTGGGAGCATTGGCTGCCCCACCTCCTCCCAACCCCCCAACACCCTACCCCTGGCCCTCTCCTCTTTCCCTCTGGCCTCTGCTGCCCCTGGGCTGGTGCTCTTGATCCATCCCTTGGCTTGGAGTCAGCCGCTTTCTGATGCTGGGCAGGTCTCCCTTCCACAAGTATGTCTCTTCCCCCAGCTACAGCTGCAGGGACTTAATTTATAGGGAGGGGCTTGTGGCAGCTGCCACCCCAGCCACAGCTGGACTGCGCTCACCACACAGTCTGGGGCTGCCTTCCCTGGCAGAGGGCCCCTTGGCTTCTCATTTTCCATTCCCCTCACTGTGGCCAAGGGGTGGGAGGGGTGAGACAGAGGAGGGAGGGCTGCCCACCATGGTCTGGGGCTTAAGGAGGAGGAGGAGTTTGCTGATTTAAATAAAGAATCTCAGCCTTTGTTTTTGGATGAACTCTACCTGTGTCTGTGGCTGCTGTGTCTCCTGAGGGGGAGGGAGGAAGAGTGGGCAGAGTGTATTGTATGGTACAGGAACCAGGGCAAAGGCGAGAGACTATGCTGCTCAGCCGTAACTCCAGTTCCTTCCCCAGTCTCTGCCACACTGGGTAAAGGAGAGGGTGGGACGGGACCTCACAGCTGCTGCCCTGAGATGAGGAGCCCATAGTGAAGGATCTCAGAGCAGTGAGTCCCTGCCCGGTGAGCTGGGCAATACTGCCTGGCGTTCAGCCTCTGCAAGAGGAAGGGTAAAGCTGACTGTTCACACAGGCCTGAGCTGGGCAGGTACAGTGTCTCCAGGGGGAGGCCTGCAGAGGAGGGGCCTGTGTTGGAGTTGGTCAGACCTGCTGAGGGCTACCGTGATGAGGTGAAAGATTTATTTTGAAAGGCGGTGTTACTGAGATCTTGTATCCACTGGTTTGCTCCTCAGATGGCTGCCAAGGTCAGGGCTTGGCCAGACAAGTCAGGAACTTCTTACATATGGGTGTGGGTTCTTGTACTTAGGCCATCCTCTGCTGCCTCCCCAGGAGCATTTGCAGGGAGCTGGATCAGAAGTGGGGCAGTTGGGACTCAAACCAGCACCTAAATGGAATGCTGGTTTTATAGATGACCACTTAACTTGCTACACCACATTGTCTGCCTTCACAGCTTCCCTTTTAGAAGGGTGATTTTGGACCAAAATCATAGGGTCAAGTGGTCGTCAGCCCTGACCAAGGCATGGCTATTGATCAAGTTTTCCACTCCTTGATATTATATGTACTCCAAGACTTCCCAAAAATACTGTTGTCTTCTCCAGGAAAACTGGAGGGTCAATTCAACCTCCTGAATTAGGCCCTGGCTCCCATCAGCCAGCCCCCGAATCCTTTGTTTTTCTCACTTTTTTTTTTTTTTTTGCTTGAAATAACTGTCTCCTGAGGAGAAAACCCCAACCTCTTGTTGGGATGGGAGCTTGTTCAGCAGTCCTAACACGAAAGCTTTCACTTCTGCCTTCCACGTGAGCCCCAGCCCGTATGAGGCCACATCTCCCCGGGAGCACTACTGTGCGCCAGGCCACTGGTGGTGCTTTACTCTCATCCCGCCTGCGCACTGTGGGAGAGATGGGATTTGCTTGCTCCCTGAACAACCCCAGGCTGTGGCACAGATAAGATGGGCTGTAGCCTATGTGCAAATTCCCAAGGCATGAGCTGTCCCCCCACCTCTTTGTCTCCCATTCCGGAAGGCTCTGTGGAATGCCAGTGAGAAAGAATGATGTCATCACAGAGAAAACATTGAAGGTACTGATATTGTTACTAAAAAAACAAACCGCGTGCAACTTTCCCTGGTTTAACCATTTATAGTTCCAGATCTATGGTTACGCTTTTTTTACAGGCCCCTTGAAACATGCAGTGGGCTCCAGTACAAAACTCATTGGCTGCTTTGTCCCAGCAGATGCTCAGAGATGTCTGGGGGGAGGGGGGGAGGTGGATGGCACTATTTTCCCCATGTTGCCCCAGACACAGGCTCTTGGATGTTTGCTCAGTGCCACATCACCATTCTGGGTAGAAGCAGAGATTTGAGCTCCAGTCCATCTGGCCTCAGGGCCAGCAGATTCTGGGTGCTGTTGCAGGCTCCATCAGTAGTGAGGTTGAGGCAGACCTGAGGACAAGGGATGCTGGTGGGTGGTGGGGCATCTGTCACCTGAGGTTGTCGTGAGGGACACGTGAGGAAAGCATTTGCATAGTGAATGCTGGATCATGTTTTTTTTTTATTCATTGATTACATTGTATTATGTGATACAGTTTCATTGGAACTGGGAATCACCCCTCCCCTCCCCCGCCCTCCCCCATGTGGAATATTCCACCTTGTTGCATATCCACTGATCAAGTACAGTTGAGAGTCCCTCTTTGCAAGCATAAACTAAACATAGAGTCCAACATCTTATAGTCCAATCTAGTTCCTCAGCCTCCTGGGGAGACCCTGTCCGGTCCAAGGGCAGAACCATCAGATTATCAACCCAATCAATTAAAGGCTCCAACATACCCTCAGCAACAATTAACTTCATTGTGTAAGTAATAGTTTCAATATTGAGTAACCAATATGTTAAAAACAATTGCAATTTCTTAACCATCTTCTGTGATCACCTCATTGTCAATTCAGTTTTAGTTATACACAACATATAACATAATTTACATAAAATAACATGTTTTACATAACCAACGAGTTATGGCAGTGCTCTGCCCTTCACCACAGCCTTGCTGAGACCCCCACGCCAGGCCAGAGACCCCTGGCATGTGCCCACCCCTCATGCCCTGCAGCAGCTGATTTTCAAGACCAACACTGATTGATGTTCACATTTCAGCTGCCACTGCCAGCCACCCAACTGTGTGATGCATCTGGCTGTCCCGTCTCGGTCCCATGCAGGTCCAGCTCTTCAGGAACTGGCCTGCACTGACGTCTCAAAGTTTCATTCTCTGTTTGTTGACTTTTTAGCGTGTTGTCCCCATTAAGGCCATTGTTTTGTTTCTGAGGTGGCTTCTTTGATTTCTCAGGGTCACTCAGAGTCCAGAACGGGTCCCGGCCCTCGGGTCAGAGGACAGAGCCCCTCTACAGTTGGTACCCCTTGTCTTGGCGTCCTCTGTGCTACTGCCAGCAACACTAGCAGGACTGCTCCTGCTGCCTGGAACAATCTCCTTGCAGGTGTCTCCAGCCTCTCTCCCTTATCTCCTTCCGTCTTTGTTCCAATGTCACCTTCCCTGATTGCTTTATTTAAAGCTGTACACTCCACCCTCCACCTGCACCCCTCCTTCTCCCCCGCTTCATTTATCACCTCATGACACCCAGTGTATTTTCCTTATTTCTGTCTCCACCCACAGAGTGCACACTACCTGGAGGAGGTTTTTGTTGGCTTTGTCCATGTAAGGGAGGGATTGGTGTGTTGCAGGCACTGGATAAATATTTGTGGAATGAACGAGTGATCAGCACACCACCATCATACTCCTCAGCCCTCTGGGCCTGATAACGGTGACCAGCCAGACGAGGGTCCAAGTCACCTAGCCTGTCTTGCAGCTTCCAGTCCTTCTCCGTTCATTTGCAAAAGGCAACAACGCAAGACGCCATGCTCCCTCCAGCTAGAGGAATGGAGGTCAGGGAGTGGCAGAGGGCCCTGTGTTCTGTGATAGATGCAAGACACACGGAGGATTTGGGTAGAACACATGGGAGGAGGGCAGGAGGACCTGGGAGGAGCTGACTTGGGCTTGGAAGTGGAAAATCACCTTGGAGTTTGGAAGGAAGAGTAGACGTGGCCTGTGGTGGCCAATGGAAAGGAGAGATATGGAAGACTGGCAGGGAGGAGGCGGAAGAGGAGAAGGTGGAGGAGGAAGAAGGCTTCAGATGCCCCGCCCAGTTGGGCTCACCTTGTGCAGTCTCTTCCATGGGTGTGTGAGTGTGCCTCCAGGTGTGTGAGAATTCCCGGGAATCTGGGGAGGAGGGTGTGCAGGTGAGGGACTGAGTCTGTGGTGTGTGTGGAGGTTGCCTGTGAGTGCGTGTTTGCTAAGGACTGAGGCTCATGGGTGCAGAGAGGTGTTCCTTCTCTTTGTGTGGGCGTCTGTGTTTGTACACGGCTCTGTGAAGAACAATATGTCCTGTTCCTGGTTCCACGACTGAAGGAGGCTTTGGAGAGCTTGGCGAGAGGCCCAAGGAGCAGCCGAACAGGGAAAGGGCTGAACAACAGGACCCCAGGGAGGGGCCAACCGTGGGCCTGGGATTAAATTTATAGAACACACTGAAAGGGTAAATTAGTAACTATCTCCTTGCAAACAAATGGGTTTCAGTCCTGGCAGCCAGGTAGGTAGTCTAGAGAAAAACACATTGAAGCTGCATCTGGAGAAATTTGGTTGGACAAAAACAAATGATCCACTGGAGCCCGAAGGCCTTGAGCTGCTGGAAATAGCTCTGTACTGAGACAGATCTCATCTCGCAGAGAAGGCCATTCTGCTGGGAGCACTGTTAAACCCCCTGGTGTTTCCACTTCCAGATTCATGCGTGCACTTAACAGCTGGGGCCCTTGGGGACACGGAGTTGTGGACACACACTTCCCCTTTCTCCCATGGAGGGTAGAGAACATGTAGATAAGAGTGTGCTGAGGCAGGAAGCCCGTGTGCCTTTGGAGAAAGGTACATGGAGCTCTGTGGCAAGGTTGATGCCTTTCTCAAGGCCCTGGCTGCATTCCTGTACGGTGATGGGTGTGTTGGGGGTAGTGATGTCATGAGAGGCCTCAGCTGCACATCTCCCTGCTCGTCACCCCTGACCCAGCCTCAGGGAGTCAGCTGTGTGTGTGTGGTGGTGGTGGTGGGGTCCTCTGGAAGCCTGGCAGTTGCTCTGTGGTCAGAGGTCAAGTGCCTGTACAGGATGAGGGGCCATTCCTTCCCTGCCTGGGCTGGGGGTGGGCTGAGAGACCTGAGGCAGAGTGAGAACTGGAGATGGGGCAGGAGCAGAAACACAACATTGGGCCCAGAGGTGGGTAGCAGGGGTCACAGAAACACACAGACACACGGTATTACACCATTTCACCCCACTGGGGCAAGACCTGAACTTTGGATTGGGTTTTTGTCAAGGAGGATGAAACCATAATGATGATGTTCTGGCACATTTTCTGCTAGTCATGTTACTAAGATGTTTATTAGCATTTTGAGTTTGTTCTTTCATATTTCAATGGATAATTCTTAAGTTATTTGAAAGGCAGAGAATGAGTGAGAGGGAGAGAGGGAGAATGGATTCCAGTCACCAAATGACACCGCCAAAACCAGCAACCTAGAACTTCATCTGAGTCTCCCACATGGGTGGCAGGGGTCTAAATACTTGGACAATTTTTTGCTGCCTTCCCTGGTGCATTAGTGGCAAGCTGCTTTGGCTAGTTCCCAAATAATAATTTTTTCAAAGATCTAGTTATTTATTTTAAAACAGAGTTACAGAGAGAGAGAGGGAAGACGGAGAGAGGAGAGAGAGAGCTGTCTTCTGTTTGTTGGTTCACTCCCCAGAAGGCTGTAATGGTTGGGGCTTGGCCAGGCCAAAGCCAGGAGCCAGAAACTTCTTCCAGGTCTCCCATGTGAGTTTAGGGACCCAAGAACTTGGGTCATCTTCTGTTGTTTCCCAGGCTATTATCAGGAAGCTGGAGCACAAGTGGAGCAGCTAGAGCCTGAACAAGTTCCTACACAGGATGCTGGCATCACAGGCAATAGCTTTGTCTGTTACACCACGATGCTACCTCCCTTCCCCAAAGACTATGTCTTGACCACCTATCTAAGGTGGGCTGGATGCTGGGAGATCTAGCAGCTTAACAGGACAGTCTCTGTTCTCCTGGGAGGAATCAATTATAAATCAAGGTGATCCTGGCAGGATTAAGGATCTAGGGGTGAGCAATGGCGGAGAGACACCCACCTGCCTTGCGGGGAGGGGTGTCAGTGAGGCTTCTGTAAGATGACAAAGCCAAACTGAAAACTTGAGGATGGTGAGCATCATTGAAGGAGGCCAGGGTGGTTGGGAGGAGAGTGTCCTAGACAGGGGTGTGGCATGAATGTAGGCTGGAGGCGAACTGGTGCAGAATGGGGTGCGGTGCTTAGAGCAGCAACTCGGCAGGGAAATCAGAGCCATGTCAGCAAAGGAACTTTAAAGTCAAGTAAAAAGTTTTGGGCATTTCTATTTTATCTCTAAACATTTACTTATTGATTTGAAAAGCAGAGTTACACACAGAGAGGGGAGGAGGCACTGGAAGAGCAAGAGGGAGAGAAACAGCAATCTGTCATCTGCTGGTTCACTCTCGAAGGGGCTTCATGAGCCAGGGATGCTCCGGGCTCACACCAGGAGCCTGAGACTCCATGCAGGTCTTCCAGAGTGGATACAGGACCCTAAGCACTTGGGCCATCTCCCCCTGCTTTCCTAGGTACATTATTGGGGAACTGTATCGGAAGTGGAGCAGCCAGAACTTGAACTGGCTCTCTGAAATTGGAAGCAGTGCTATATATAGGAGGTGACCTAGCCCACTGAACCACAATGCCAGCCCCCAGGTTTTGAAAACGCATTGAGGGCATGAGGAGCTGTTAAAAGATTTTTGAACAATGGACAGAAGGTTAACAGTTGTGTTTTATTAAAAAAAAAATCCCTCAGGCTGCAGGGACGAGAATGGCCCAGAATTGAGGTAGACTGAGAGGGGTCAATTTAGGTTGTTGCAGTAGTCCAGGCTGAAGTGATGGTGGGTTGGGTTGAAGGAGGGGCTGTGGGGACCTAAAGGAAGAAGGGCATGGATTTCAACATCGTTTAGTACTCTCTGAATGACTGTGGCGAGTGCAGGGGTGGGGCATCCCTCTGACGCCAGCAACTGAGCAGATAGGGGTGTCCGTAAGTGGCATGGGAAATCCAGGAGGAGGAGCTGAAATTCTCCTTCGTTTTACAGGCAAGGACACTGAGGATGGGAGATTGATTTACTGAACGTAGCTAGGGGAAGAACTGAGAATTACAGAAGTGCAAGTTACTGCTCGCCGTATGGTGGTGCTCCCCTGTGAAGTGGCTGACCCTGGGGAAGGAACGGTGCAGCCTGCAGTTGGCTTGCGCTGTGGTTTTTCGACAGAGGCTATGGCCACAAGTGGAGGAAGGGAGGGGTCATGCTAAGGAAGAGGCTCAGGAAGTTCAGCTCTGCAGCAGCAGCTTCTCAGAGGTCAACGAAAATGTGGCAGCTTTAGAAAGGAACCGAGCGAGAGTGGCCAAGGCTCGGTTCCTGAACCCTACTTCTCTCCTCAAGGCATCTGGTTTACGGAACCCTCTCAGGCAGCTGAATATTAACCTGCAGCTCTACTACACTGTTAGGACACACTTAAGAGTCACTCCTTTCAGAACCCCTGCCTACCTATCCTAGGGAGGCTTCTCACTTTTGAGTAAGGCTTTAGCATTTGTATGCCCTATGGAGAGAAGAGAAAGATGATGACATCTTCAGGCCTTAAGTGATTGGCCCATGGGTCCATCTTTCTCAAGGGAAAGCATGTCTTGTGCTCATTTCTGCGGCCCCTGGCTCTCTGCATGGGTAGGGGCAGGCCCAGGGCCAGAAGGAGCTCAGTTCAAGTTGGTGGTTTTGAACTTGTTCTCATGTATTAGAATCCGGATCTCTGGATTCCTGCTTGTCCCTTTAACACTGAAAATACCTTAAATCAAACATCCCTGGAGGAGGGGTGGGCTGTGAACCTGAAGGAACACAAAAATGATGGGGATACCCCTGGCCCCATCCTGCCACAAGGAGTCCCAATGCTCTGAAAGGTATTCTGTTCTCTAAGCAAAGTCTTCAGGCTGCCCACATTGCGATCACTTGGGATGCTGATGAGAAATGCAGATTCCAGTTAGACTATTAGACCCAGACAGAGAGTCTGGGATGGAGGTGGTGGGGGGTGGAATCTTGGCTTTTCATTTTGAGCCAACTTCCCCCATAATTCTTAGGCAGCACCATCCTGAGAGGTTTGGAGAGGTTTTTCCAACAAGAAAATTGAGGTCTCAGAGGGCCCTGGCCAGAGGCCTTGTACAGGAGCTGGCCCTACCCCCCACCCTGAACTGTTTGGTGACTGTGGCTGGGTTGCCGGGGAAACCAGGCTATGTAACTTCCTGGCTTTGGTGGTTTTCCCCTTCTTGGCCTTATCTCAGCATCCGCCATCCAGTCCAGGGACCCTGCTGGTCACGTAGGAGGGGAAGCTGGTGCCAGGCATGTGGAGGCGTGTCTTGGATGCCAGCACAACACTGGCCCAAGGCCCTGGACGGGCAGAAGGGTGGAGATGCGGTTTTTAAGAAGGTTCATGAATGTCTCTGTGGCCTGGGTGAGATCTGCCCAGTGTGATGTGATGAAGGGGAGAGTGACCAGCCCTGGGCTCTCTGTGTCATTGTGCCGGTGTGCCAACTCCTCATTAATTACCCCAGTCCCTGTCTGCCTAGGAAAGGGGGCACCAATCTCCTCTTCTCTCTTCCTTCTTCCTTGCCCTGTCTACTCAGGGTCTATAACCGTAAGCTCCCCCATACTTCTACTCTTCTCCTTCTACTCCATGCACTTCTCTGCTTTCTCCTTGGCTCCCACTTACTTCCTGTCTTCAGACTGTCTCCCATTCCCTGTCCTGACACATGGGCCTCTTCTACCAGAGCTGGAAGGCCTCATAATTTTTGAAGAATTGGAGTGAGTGTCTGCAGAAAGAAGAAGGGCAGCAAATAGGACAAAATAATTCATGTGTTAATATCTTACGCTGTGAGCCTTATTTTGATTTTGAAAGACTTCAAAGGCAGTTTTGAGAGTTCCAGCATTCTAGGAAGCAAGAGGAGCAGATAGCACAACAACCTCCCAGGGCTCTTGTAACTTATAGGATTTATGATTTGATTCCTGGTGGTGGTTATATTTCTCTGGGGATAAAGACAACCAACCCCTCTTTCCCCACCATCCTGATGCTCTTGGAGGAAGGAAACAGACCGAGGCATTATGCAAAAGGCCTTTGAAGTCAGGCCATGTCTTTATACCTCTTCGTGGGGCTGTTACCCATCTCACAGATGCGGCAAGTTGCCTATATGCTGTCAGCTCTGAGCAGCTGACCCAGAGTTCAAATCCTATCAGGTAGATTCTGTAATCAATCACTTCTTTTCTTCACTATGTTCCCCATGAAACACAGTCCATCCATGGGAGAGCTTCTTACAGGCTCTGCTGGATGCAATTCCTGGTCAGCAACTGGGCCTAGAAGCAATGATGCTTTTCTCAGGAATAAATGGGCATCCTAGAATTCCTCTCACCAGTTGCTTGGGCGCCCTTTCAATGGGAACAGAGGCTTGCTGGGCATGCGGGCAGGTCCATAAGAGGAAGGGTGCCCCTATCCTGGGAAACTCCCAGGAGTTAGCATAGGCATTGAGAGAAAGCATGAAACTAGGAGAGACAGCTGTGTGTGGAGATCTCATCTCACTCAGCACAGTGCCCTGCCACACTCGGCCCCCTGTGCTGGCAAGTGTAATTTTCTAAGTGCATTTCATGGGGTCTGGCCAAGGACTGGGGGTGAGCGGAGGGTGGGAGAGAAGCTACAAATCCAGCTCCCTTCTCCTTGCTCTTACACTGGAGACATGCTTAAGTGAGGAGCCAGACTTCTCATTTTAACCAAATAGCTCTGCCGGACCTTGTCTCCCAGGGTCCTCCCAACTCAATGTGCTCATTCATCACAGAGTCAAAATTCCTAGCCTTATCGTCTCGGCCAGGCCTGACTGCTCAGGCACCCAGGCAGGCTCCAAGGCCCAGGGAGGGGAATGAGGAGCCAGGACCTTGACAGAGTCCAGCCTGGGATGGCTGGCCTCTGCTCCCAGCTCCTCTCCTGTCCCCAGCCCCTGGCTCCTGGCTGACAATCCAGACTTGCTTCTGAGACTGGCTTGGGAGTGGCCAGGGGGCCTTGGAAAGAAGGGTCAGGCCCTTTGTCGCCAGGAGACGGTATGCAGTTGGGGTTGGGCAGAAACTGGACTGGCTGCTCCAGGCATCTTTAGCCTCTTAAATCATGCTGCATTGTTCTCACCCTTGGCTTGCAGGGCAGGGGGAAGGAATAGCTGTGAAACAGAACCCCAAGGGGGAGGGTGACATGAGGACCTGGGATCAAGAGAAAGGCAAAGGACTCCACAGCTACACCAGCAGCCAGGAGAGGAAGGGACAGAAGGCAAGGGAGGAGGAGAGGGAAGGGCTTGGCTGAGGGAGGAGGTGAGAGCCCAGGCTCTGGGCTCTGCTCAGCCGGATGTGGCCAAGCTTTGGGGCCAAGTTTTGCTGACAGGGGAAAGGCTGCCTCCCTCCTTATCAGGGTGGAACCTGGCTTTGGGAGGCCTGAAGTAGACACAGTTCTGGAAGCCTGATTGAGAAAAAAACCTCACAAGATTATCAACACAAAATTAATGATAGGAGTCCATATTGACTTAGCATCATATTAAGTCATAGTGAATTCTAAACTGTAGCAAGCTGGGCCCAGAACATCCAGAAGTCTTTCCCTTACTCTTTGGGTTTCATATTCTTTGTCGCTTCATGTGACAGTGACTGGATAATATCATTTTCTGTGAAGGGAGTGGGAAGATAATTCCATCTTTGTTCTGTCACAGGTTGATCAAGACTTTTACCATTATTGATAGAATGTTTGCTTTGTCTTGCAGATTTTATGGGCAGAATCATGTCAATTTTGATGAGTTTGTCAAATTTGGGAAAAATCTATGCCAAATTTCCTCTTAGATGAGGTGTAGTATTTTAGAGCTTTGTTCAGTAGTTCCTTTTAGCTGTGCTATGAATCAGTAACACTAACCTGCTTGTCACAGATCCTCACTGCACTGTAGTAACAGGAGTTTCATGAAGTCTCCATCAATGTCAATATTTGATGTCAAATCACAAAGATATTTAATGTTTTCCTGATATGTTCACCGGAATTTTCTTCTTATTAATTAGACTATCAAACAAAGTGCCTATTTATTCAATTAAAAATGTATCTCTTCCTCTTATTTAATTACTGCTTTGGGTAGAGTCTGAAAATTTTGTTACAATTTACTCCTCAATTTAAGAATAATCTACTGATCTCATGGCTTAATTTTTTTTTTTTTTTTGCTTTCTAAGCCATTAATTTAGGCCAATTTTCTGTTCTTTAACACACATAAATCTAAAGTTGATGAAAGAAGAAACATATTCTTAAACATGTTAATCAGCAATCTGTTAACTTTTACTTGTGTTATTGGAAAAGATAAATTCCCAGAATATACTTCAGAGTAGCATGTTCTAGTTATATCAACTTTTTGAGTAAATGGTTCGTAATTTGTGCCTCTCTCCCAAGCCTTTGAAAATATATTAAGACCTTGTACCTAAGCAAGTGTTACACTACTGGGAGAAAAGCAGCATTCTTGGCCTGGTTAGTGCCAAATTTGCGTTAATTATACCAGTGTGCCAGCACAGTTGGCTAGTCTATTTTTTTTTTTTAAAGATATGTGGTAAAGGCAGGGAACACTGGGCTGGGATGTGCCACCCTGGGTCCTCAGGGTGGAGGGGCTGCAGATTGCCCAGGGAAGGGAGTCTGGGGAAGTGTTGGAGTAGGAGCAGCTGAGGGCATGTCTGGCAGGGTAGGAGTGACTTCTGCGTGCTTTGATGGACTGGGCCACTGCACTCACAGATAGATGAGGGAGTTGAGACCCAGTGGTTTAGAGAGGGGAACCAGAGAGCATGTCTGGGTCAGGCCAAGCTATCTTGGGAGGCCTGGGATGGGCTAAATAGCACCACCTGTCGCCCACCAGTACATGTGAAAGCTGGGGCTGAGGGCATGCCTGGTTGAGCAAGGCTTCAGTACCTTTCTGCAAGTGTAGGGGCAGGGGATGGGCCATGTCAGGCTGGGTCACAGCACCCACTGGGGGACAGATTCTGTAAGGGAATTGTGGGCTTGCCTCTGTGGGACTGTAGCACCTGCCAGTTTATGCAGAAAGCTGGGGGTGATGACAGGCAGATCTAGGCTGGACCACAGTGCTCACCTGACACTCATCTGACACTTACAGTAGCCAGAATTGGGAGGAGGCCAGGTTGCAGCACCTGCTGGCAGATGTAAAGGTTGGGACTGAGGGCAGACCATGCTAGGTAGGCCTGCAGCACTCCCTGGAACCAGTGAAATCCTGTGGCTGGAAGCGGGCCTGGTAGGAGAACTTGGGAAACTCCCCAAATAGGCCACAGCTCCTTCTGGGTAGTGCAGAATCCTGGGTTGGGGCTGTGTCTGGGAACAGGCCAGGCTGAGCAAGGCTTCAGCACCTGCTGCACATACTAGAGTCAGAACAGGTTATGGGCCACCCCCAGCTTGGCTAGGCTGTAACACCTGCCAGTGAGAGCTGAGACTGTGGGTGGGCTATGTTGAAGAATTCACCAGCACACACAGGATATGGAGGTAGGAATAGGCATGATAGGGGAACTTTGGGGATTCCTCTGCTAGACTGCAGCTCCCACTGGTGAGTGTGAGAGCTGGGGCTGTGGGCAGACTGGGCTGGGCAAGGCTTCAGCACCCATCATCATACATGTGGGCTGGGTTTGGGGTCAGGACAGGTTAGGCTCGGCTGCAGGACCCTATAGCATACATGTGGGCTGGGTCTGGGAGTGGGTCAGGTTGAACTAAGCTGCGGCACCCATGCATGACAGCCAGATGGGCTGTGAGATGGACCAGGCTAGACCACAGCAGAGGCTGGCATACAAAAAAACTTGTACTGGGAGCAGGCTTGGTGAGGGTTATTGAAGGTTACTGGTGTGCATGAATACTGACCTTGTAGGTGGGCTGGGCTGGGGTAGGCTGCAAAACCTGTCAGTTCCTGTGAGAGACAGGGCTGGGGCAGAACTGACTAGGCAGTTGTATCCACTCGTATATTTGTTGGCTAGTACAAGTAACAGGTTGAATCTGACCTTGCATTAGCTGGTACACACAGGAGTCAAGTCTGAGGTGACCCCAGGCAAGGTTTCTTGGGGGACTCCCCAGCTAGATCGCTGGACTCAAATAATGGCCACAAAGAAAATCACAAGAAAGGTGGTCTGACCTTGGAGAGTATGTATTGGGACTGGGCCTCCTCAGTTGCTGATGTCTGTGCAGTGCACAGCATGCCCAGATGCACACGTGGGACATGACAGCAGCTCATCTAGGCTGGCACAGGATATCAGCTGCCTCATCAGAGGATAGAAAGCAGAACAGGTTGGACAAATCTCCTAGCCAAGCTCTGCACCAAATGTCTGGGTCTCTGGAAGAACACTGGAGTAGATTTGATCAGCTAATAGACCTTGGGAAGGTTTTCTCAACGCTGGTGCCATAAAGCCAACAATGTCAGAGTTATCAAAACCATTCAAGTAACATCCTTGGAACATTCTTCCCCACATCAGGATCTCTGAGACGTTATCAAATGACTGTCCCTCATTTCCAGGTGCTGTTGTAGTTTGAGTCCTTAATATCATTATTATGTTGCAAAGTGTGGTAATAATAATAAAGCACCCCATTGCTCACATTTGACTGCCTGCCTTTTACTCCTCAGAACCTGCGAATGCTTGACTTACAGGGCAAATGGGATTTTGCAGATAGAATTACATTGATGATTCACAGATGGGGGCAGTTATTCTGAGTTCTCTGCTTGGGTCCAACTTCATCACATGGGTTCTTTGGAAACATTTGTTTTTTGATTATTATTTTGTAAAAATTGCCTCTATTTTCCTGTTATTGGAAAGGCAGATGTGCCTACAAACACTTGCCCCACACAACACATACACTGGAATCCAGAGAAAATGAAATTTCTTCTGTGCTGCTTTATTTCCCGAGTGTCCGCAACAGAGAGGACTGAGTCAGGCAGGAACCAGCAGCCTCCACTCAATCTTGATCTTTCATACAGATGGGAGGGATCCCAGTCCCTGAGCCTTTTACCTGCTCCCTACCCGGAAGCGGGACTTGAACCCAGTCCCTCTGATTGGGGACATGCACCTAACACCAGTCACCACGTCAGCTTGTGGAATGAGAACGTTTCTTAGTGGGAGAAGGCGGGACTGCAGCAGAATGATCCAAGACAGGCACTGTTGGTGGCTCTGAGCATGCAGCAAGGGGCACTGAGTGAAGGAAATTGGGCAGCTCTGACAAACATATTTGCTTAGAGCTTCCAGAAGGCATCCAGCCCTCCTGACACCTTGAGTTCAGGCCGATGAGATCGGCGCCTGCCAAACTCAAGATCCGCAGTGAACTGGTTGCGATCTGTCACAGCAGCAGCAGCAGAAAACTAATACGTAAAGCTGGAACTGTTTAATTCAGAAAGGTCATTTTATATTTAGAAACATTTGGGGAGACATGTGTGTTGAAAATACTCTAGGAGAGCAATGCAAACAAAAATTGAAACAAACAAACAACAAACAAACCACGTAATACTGGAAACATGGAAGTAGTCAAGTGCTCGTGTGCTCCAAGGCAGCTTTTCCTCCGCTGTGCTGCGTCATGTGCTGACAGTAGTACAGGCCACACCACGCTGTTTCTTCTTGGCTGGGGAGAACTTCTGTTTTGACTGGGAGAACAGAATTCCTGCATGCAGTTTCACACAACTGAAGGATAGCATTTCTTTGTACATTTTAAACCTTGTTTTTCTTCTACTTTTAGTGCTGGCTGCCTAGCACATGTTCCACATAAAGAATGTGGTCAGGACTTAGTTACTTAGATAACAGGTGAACTGACTTGGGAGACTTGTGGCAAGAGTGTATAGGAAGTACTACCCAGCGCCAGCACGCAGAGACTTAACTATACATACGAGCGATGAATCCACATAGATGGACTTCACTAAAAAAGAAAAGCATTGGGTGTGGATATTGTGGCATAGCATGTTAAGCTTCTGCCTAGGAAGCCTGCATCCCATTTCACAGTGTCAGGTGGGATCCTGGTCCCTTTGCTTAACATGCAGCTCCTCACTTTTGTCTCCTAGGAAGCCACAGGCGACACTGTTTGGGCTCCTGTCACTCATGTGGGTGGCCAGGGTGCAGTTTTCACAGTTATGGCCTTGCCCAGCCATGGCTGCTCCAGGCGTTTGTGTGTGAACCAGAGAATGGAAGATTTCTTCTTCTCATTTTCCCTCTTCTTTTGCTCCTCCTCCTTCTCCTTTGTCACTCTGCCTTTCACCAGATGATAAAGTTTCCTTAATTTACTTTTACAAATTTACCGAATAGATGTACTGTTAGGGCTCTGCTGTGTGCCTGGAGAGGGGCTCAAGCCAGTGGGAGGATTTACAAAAGGATTTGTGAACTCCAGGTGAATTCCAACACCCCCTGCAGGTGGTGCCCTTTCTCTGCATGCTGGTCCTTGGGCCTCAACTTTCTGTCTCTACTCCACAACCAGGCTCGATTGAGAAAAGGGCAGACACAGTATTGGTATTTGAACAGCCACCTCTCTTGGTCTCAGTCTCCTCTCTGGTTACGGGGGTGACTCTCAGAGATGTGGCTGTGAGGACTGCATGAAAACCCGGAGGAGGCTGCTGACCCACCCCAGGCGGGTGGCTTTGTCATCCCTTCTCTCTGGGCTGCAGGGGGTGCTAGGTAAGGAAGGGACCAGAAACGGAAAAGCCCCTTCCTTTCCTTGTTCCCAAGTCATTCGAGGACTAGACTCCCACTGCGAGCCTTCCCTTGCCCTTTTGGGATCTCACCTCCAACACTGAGACTGAGAAGAGAGGGTATAATTTTATTTTCTTCAGGATCCCAAAGAGACAAGGGCTGGCAAATATCAGGGATGGGAAGGCAGGCAGAAATCTGCTGGAGGAAGCCTTCTAAAGTCAGCAGCAGGTGACCCTCCTCCTGTCCTCCATTTCTGTGCCTCCCAGCCCCTGGCGCATGGGTTAGCGACAGCCTCAGTGTCCCCCTGGAGCCAGCCGTGATTCCTGGAAGTCACCTCTAAGAGATCAGCCAATCTGCACCGGAAGCAGTAACATGTTCCTGGCCCTCCGAAGTCTTGGGGAAGCCTGCGGGACTTGGGAAAATCCTCAGTGCTGGAAAACACTCCGAAACAAACTAGAAGGTGTCAACCACAGGTCCCCACAGCCAGTTCCGTAGGTTTGGGTTTAGCTAGTCCGGTGCAGTGTCTAGACTTCTTACTGAGTAAGTTCTCCCAGGTGGCACTGAGCTGAGGTCCCTGATCCACAGGCTAGCAGCTGTAAATTCTTTCTTTGTTCTAATCAGATTTCCTCCTGTTGTGAAACTAGTTTGATCTGATGCTGCTTGCTTTTCTGAAGACGAAAGTGGCATCACGGTTTGGCTTGGCACCCCATGGGCATTGAGGCAACAACGGAACCCAGGTAGGGTCTGGAGAGGGGAGCCCTGGGCCCTGCTCTTAGATCTCCCCTGTGCCCGTAATAGGCTCTTTGGGGCTCAGGTTCTCCACCGTGGAGGGCAGGATGGACAAGGGCGGGTCTATCTTTCAATTTTGGAGCCACATTTCCCGCTCGAGCGAGAGCTGGGCGGGACGGGTTAACCCGAGGGGTTCCGGTTCCTACAGGGCTGACTCTCCTGTGACCGCGCTCCGAGCGGTAGGGCGGGGCCGGGCTCGCGGGCTCTTGGTGGCCATGGTAACGCGTCAACACTGAGGGCCTCGGTGCCGGGCGGCGGAGGTGGCTGAGATGGTGAGACCCTGGGTGTTGAAGGAAACTTTGGAAGAGGACTCACGCGTCCTGCCCTGGGTTGTGGTTCTGAGTCTGGGAGTCAGGAAGGCCTGGAAGTAGAGAGAGCAGTCCCAGAGGAGTGCGAACTTGTGAACCCTCTTTCGAAAGAGTGGGGGTCAACAGCGATTGGAAACATGGAGTGGTGCTCAGCTAGGAAGTTGGGGAGACGCATGCCCGAGCCCCCTTCCCTATTGCATCAGACAGGGGTTCCTCTACACCGGGGCTTGTGGGGTGTGATGTGGACAAAGACACTGAAGGAGGACCGAGAGTGGATTGTTGGGCTGGTTCTGCTGCTAATTGGCAGGATACCAAAGAAAGGTCAGCCAATGTCCTTGAACTCAGTTGTGCCTGATGTTAGCTGGGCTTTGGGTCCCTCCGTGGAGACTGACCAACTGTCTGCTGAGGATGCCAGGATCTCAAGGCCCAGGAGAAGGAGTGGGAGGGCTAAGCCTGTGCTCCCTAGGCTGGGAGGGTCGTATCGTGGGGAAGATGGAGGAGGAGGATGTCATGGGGGATGCCCTTCAGGCTCACAAGCTGCACTGCTCTCCTGGTGCCTGACAGATTCCAGGAGAACTTGGTTAATTATGGAATAAGCATGTCTGCACAAAAGGGTAGTTGTCAACCTTGAGGACTCATGTGGTGTTGCAATGGAGAGCCCCTTTGGCTCGCGTGTTTTGTTTGATCTGTTTGTCAGCTTCCCCAGCGCTTTATATCTAGTTTGACAGTCTAGCATCACACCTGGCATCCAAGAGCATATGGTAAATGTTAATTCTTTGTTTCTCTCATTTCAAAAACTGCCAGATTCCAAGCCTGCATTCATCATTAAGTTGCAGCTGGATTGGACTTGTGAGCTGCAGGGCACCCAGATCAACCATTTCCCACCTGAAGGGCACTCAAAGTAGGCGTTTGGCTAGCCTACTGAGCCTTCTGACAGGACCCCTTGGAGAAACAGTGGGGCTAAGGAAGTGAACTCTGGCAGACCAGAGTGTGTTGTGTGTACATAGCGATGCTACTCCCTGGCTTTTAAGAGCATTTGGAGCAGTGAGGAGAAGTGGTGGTGGGGTAGAGGGGCTCACATGAGGCCGACTTTGCAGGACCCCTACCAAAAAAAATTACGACTAATCCCATCCGCTAGCAGGAGGGACAGGGACATTGGTTCTGACAAGGATGTCATCTTTAGGTGACATCTCACAAATGGGCAGCTCAGTCTCATTCAAAGAACAATGATCATGGGGAAAATTCCTCCGAGTAAAAGGCAAGGTGTCTGATGCCTGGGAATCCCCACATCCTTAGTAATCAGACTCTCCAGAAAGGGAAGTAGAATGAGGCCAATGTTTGAAGCTAGGATTTGTCAGCCTGCGGTGACTCTATGCAAAAGAGGAAGTGGATCCTTGGGTGGAGAGGACATCTGGAAAGGATAAGTATTTGTTCAGTTGACAGGTGTTGCAGTGACGTCAGGGAAACTCCATACCGGGCTATTCCAGCCCTGCCTGTGCTTTGTCTTTGCTAGATTGGATTTAAACTTCCAGGTCGTGGACATATGCGACACTGAGGGATGGGATGTTAGATTATGTCTTGTTATGGTTGGTTTTCAATAAGAATAGTTTTATTATTTATTAGTTTTATTATTTATTAAAAATAGCTGCCTACTCATTACAGAAAATTATTTCACTGCAGAAAATTATTCAGTCTCCTCCCTCTTGGGTTACCACTCCCACTGGAGGGCACGAAAACCAGGACGGGGCAGGGAAGGCTAGACAGAAAGGTACCCAACAGCATGTGTATGGGCTGGATAGTGGAGCTGGTTAGGTTGAAGTAGGCTTCAACGTCCATTGACATGTATGAGAGCTGAATGGGGTGTGGGACAGACTGGACTAGCTTGCTGCACATACTGGCAAGCATGGGAACCATGGCAGGAGGCAGCCTGGTGGGGGTTATTGCGGGTCGCTCCGACAAGGCTGCAGTTCCCACTTGTTTATGTGAGGGCCAAGTGTGTGCTGGACAGAATCAGGCTGGACTGCAACACCCATTGGTTCCAGTGGAAGACAGGGCTGGAAACAGAACCAACCCAGCAATTGCAACCACCAGCTGATTGGGACGATGGACTATGCCGGGCCCTGTACAGAACCTGGTCTGGCTTCACCTCAGACAAAGTTTCTTTAGGGATCCCCCGAATTGAACTGCTGGTCTCAGAACCCTAACCATGAAAAGACAGAGGACAGAACAAATCAATCAACTACCCCAGTAATATATTGGCAGTGAAAAACTGGGCAAACGGAGACTCTAAGATGGACTATGTCAGTCAGAGGATACTTTAGCGACCTCATCGTGCTTGGAATAGCGAGACTGGTAGCAATTCATAACTGTTGAACTATCAAAACCACTTGAGCAAGATCCTCAGAGCATGCCCCACATCAGGGACCTGGGATGGGTGGGAGACTGGGTGGGGTTTCTCCCTTTATCTCCCCCTTTACCCCAGATACAGGAAAAAAATGTGGAAATAATAGTTTTACCCACTTTCCTGTAGCCCTTAAACCTTTGTGCCCTAATTAACTATGTAAAGATTGTAAAAATAATTATTCAGTCTAGGAAACATCTAAAGCCCACCTGAAACTACTGTTAAATGTTTTATTAATGTTCAGTAATGCATTCTGGGTATATACCCTTGCTGCACAGGCATTTTTACAGAGAAACTTATGCATTCCTTTTTTTAAAAAGATTTATTTATTCATTTGAAAGACCAGAGTTACACAGAGAGAGGGAGGGATAGAGAGCTTCCATCTGGAGGTTCACTCCACAAATGGCTGCAATGGCTAGGGCTAAGCCAGTCAAAAGCCAGGAGACAGGAACTCCATTTGGATCTCCCACATGTGTTACGGGTCACTCTGCCCTGCTTTCCTGAGCACATTAGCAGGGCCCTGGAATGGAGGTGAAATAGTCGGGTCTCAAACCGGTACCTATGTACCGGTTTGTATTCTGTCTCTATGTATTCCTTATGATCTGGTTTCTTTAAAACTTACTATTATGGGAAATAACCTCTGGGTACTATTAACATCACTCTATTGGCCAGCTAATCTTTCTGCAGTGGACTCTCTCACCAGGCCCCTGGTTGTGAGTGGATGCTTATGCTTCTGGGGTAGGATAGGTGTTACAAACAGAGGAGCATTAGCTAGTTCACCAAGATGAAAACCTCAAAGCAGGCCTGGCATGATGGTTGTACCAAGTCCTCATGTTCTCCAGCCCTCTTACTAGCAGGAGCTGAGAGCTGCTTTCCCTTGGAGGCTGGCTCCCTTCAAGCAGAACTAACTGAACTTCTCTCTGGACACTGCTTGATGTCTTGAGGGTATTTATTTGGTCATGCAAAAAGTGAAGCCAGCCCTTTCGTCTCCTAAGAGAACCTCTTGGCCTCTGCCTCTGGCCCAGAGGGATGCAACTTTCCATTTCTGCTTGCTTCTTCATTTTTCTGGTGTGTTTACACAGTGACCTCCATAGTCCTTCTTGTTACTCTTGGCAAAACTTTTTTTTTCTTAACCCTGGGGTAAGGCTTGTGGCTTCAAAGTCAGCATTTCCAAAGTGAGATCTTCTCAGCTACCCAACCTCAGAATGCAGAGCTTCCCCCTGTCCTGCCCAGTGGCCACTTTTCTGTGGTCATCTGTTTTGCTTGCTCTCTTCTGACTTCTAGGGTTAGGCAGTTGAGTGTCTCTCGTGTTGACTTCCTCTGGACCAGTGTACCAAGGGCACAGGAAAGAGGAAACTCCATCAGCCCTGGAGGGCTCTGCAGTTTGGAGGACTCCAGGGCACAAGGGAAGCCAATAGGGGGCCTTGAAAAGAAACAGGAAAACAAATGCAAAACAATAATAATACTTTCCATCTGCA
Source organism: Ochotona princeps (assembly GCF_030435755.1). Taxonomy (NCBI): domain Eukaryota; kingdom Metazoa; phylum Chordata; class Mammalia; order Lagomorpha; family Ochotonidae; genus Ochotona; species Ochotona princeps. The sequence goes on along the minus strand of NC_080833.1, from coordinate 113,528,944 downwards.
CCGCACAGTCCTTCAGCATGCATTATCATGCACAGTGCAGGCTGCGTATGTGATCTGGAAAATGTGGAATGGTGGAGTGACTGAGTCAGGCAGGCGGATTCCCGAAACACATTCATCTCCATCTGGTTTGTAGTTCTCGAGAGGTCCTCTTGCTCCATGTCATTCATATGTTCTTCATCAAAGGTGCCTTGAGTTCCTACTATGCTCCCTGTCCCTTAGTTACATAGAGAACACACACCATCCCTTATGAGCCAAAGCTTTCCACCTCTTCCAGTTATTCCCAATGTTTAGCCTTAATCCCACCTATTGCAGTTTCCATTCATTTGCTCCTGTTCTATTTTCGGAGCAAAGGGGAGCCATTGCTCACCACCCACCATGTAATAACCCTTCAGAGGCTGTTATTAGGCATCCTTAGGGCTGCTATATTTACTTTGTAATAAATCCAAGCTTTTCTGTTCTTCTGTACTGGGGCTGACTGAGGCCGTAAAGGGAGGCTCTCTCTAAGCCCTTAGCTGGCCGTGCCAGGAACAAGGGAAAGGCATCCGTAGCAGAGCTCACTGTACAGAACAGAGCCAGCTGAAGAAAAGTGCTCAGTTTAGTGTGAAAGCGTGATTCGGGTGGAACAGGTGCTGGAGGTGTCTGCTTGGTGATGGCAGGTCAGAAGGAGCTTTCAAAACAGTCTCCAGTGTTGAGGGACCTGACAGGCCTGGTCCATTTCTCTGTTCTGTTTCCTTGATAGCTGCTGGTTACTGGGTGTGGGGAGACCTAGTGTGGCTAGCTCACTTTCCTAAGGTAGCCCAGCTTAGAGCAACATGGAGGGTGAGGTGTGGGCCCCTCCAAAGTGAAGTTTGAATCGGCTTTAAAGTAAACCTGGTATCATCCCAGCCGTCTTTGCAGAAACTCAGAGCCAAGCTGAAGCTGGATAAGGTTTAGAAATGGAGATGGTGTCAATCACGCTTTTTGGTTATAACTCACAGAGTCAGCACTCTAAGTACTCTGAGCATATTTTGGAGAGTTTACAGATTTTATACCCAGGCTGGCAAACTGCCTTGGAAAACAAAACCAAAGGAGGCTCTGTAGCCAGAATTGAGACTTCAGTCAAAACTATTGCTTATCTAGCAAGGACACTTGGTTCCCTGTGGTACCTCCAACATGACCACTTTTGGACATGGGATGCCACTGCTGATGTCCTTGTCAGTATTTCCTCCCACCCTGGGGGTAGCTGCTGCTGCTGCCTCTGTCAGAAAGGCTTTCCTTGTTCTGCTTCTTGCATCCCTAGTCGTTGCCAGTCTGGGGTGATCTCATTGACGAGGCCTGGAGCCCTTGTCCAGGCTGGGAAAGCAAATATTTGGCGTTATCAGCTTCTGTAGTTGGGGCTGAACACCATCTCCAACTAGATAAGGAAGTAACTGAACCCAGGACCATGCTGGAGAGAGAGGGATTAAACCCTGGCTCCTGCACACCAAAGAAAGGTCCCGGCAGAGAAGGAGTCACTGGGTGGATTTTATGGTATTTGCTGGGTTGCATTTGTTATCATTCATCACTCATCCATTGCCTAGGGGGTGTTGGGTATCAACCACACACAGAGTTGCGGGTGAAGTGACTTTCCACGTAGGGATGGAAAATGTCCTGTCCACGGGCCTTATACAGTCTGCCTTGCCAAGGCACCCACACACAGGATTCAAAATTCAATAAATCTAGAGTAGGCTAATGTTTAAGTTGATGAATTTGTATGGCCCACAAATGATGTTATAAATATCCAAATGGTCCTTGGCAGAAAAAGAAAGGTTTCTCACTCTTGAATCACCTAACCCCGGAGTCCCTGACATAACCTTGTGAGATGGTGGAGACCAAAAGGAGATCAAATAGCAGTGTCATTAGTGAATGGGATTGTAGGGCAGACATTCCGGAGGGTGGGGATGGGCAAGCCCAAATTGCCTCCCAAGAGGTTGACCCTATGGGAAACAGGAAGCTATCTGTCCTTTCCTTCTGTCAGGACTCTTTCCTTCTGTACCATGTGACCCATGTGTGTGCCAGGGATCCCAGAAACAATACTTCTTGTAAAGCTGGTGTGCTTCACACCCACTGTGGACTCCGCTGTGTCTGGGGGGGATGTCGCCCACCTGCTGCTCTTTGCCTCCTACACTTTAGAGTTTATGTGGGTGCTTGTCCCTTGCCTCCAGCGTGGGCTGAAGATGTTTTTCCTGTCCCAGGTCTGGGTGACATTCAAAGCCAATGACCCAAATGTTCTGCTTCTTCCTGTAGCCATTAAGCACAGCTGGCCTCCTGAGCGCTGCCTCTGACACTTCGGAGAGGTCCAGGAATAGGACTCGCTATCGGACCAAAGCTGTGAACTCGGAGGTGGATGAGAGCCTCTTCGGATGTATCAAGGTATCCCTGCCCAGCTCCCCGCATCCCCCTGACCTGCCCCTTGTAGCTGCCATCTTAGGCTAGTGGTCCACGCTACTGTCTCTCGGGACTCAGGGCACATCACTGTGCTCTCATAAACAGTTCTCAGTAGAGCTGTGACTTCCAGGGGGTGGCCAAGGTGAACTTCTCCCGGCCCTGAAATCCTCACCTCTTCACAACATTTGCCATCTTTTGCAAGGTCAAAAGGAAAGCTCGGCTGCAGAGAACTCAATAGCCACTCAGTGAGAGCCTTGTGATAAAAGCATTTGGGTGCCAATGGGCTGAGCTTGTAGACATGGAGCACCTGAGTGCAACTTCAAGCCATACCCTTTGCCCCAGTGGCTCAAAGTAAATTATAGGTGCATAGCGTATGTATCCTTGTTTGCAGGTGATGTTCATACCAAGAGGCTGACAACAACTTCTGTCAGAAAAGACAAACCAGAGAATGGCTTTGAGTAGTTCTGATATACATGAAGATCAATAAGTGAGAAGAAAGGAGAAAAAGAGACTGAGACGCGGTGGGGAAGTGGGACTACAGACTAAGAGAAAGGAACAGAGAGGTGAAAGGTTGCCCAAATACCTATGGCTGCAGGGCAGATGGGAGAGATGAGTTGATGCGCGTTGGTGCTCCCCATCCTCGTTGTGAATGCAAGAGGACTTTCAGGGGGTCAAAGATCAGTAGCTTTCCCATTGGGAAGACTCCCCCTTTCCCAACTCTTCAGCATTTTTTCTGCTGCCAAGGGAAAGAGCAAGAGACGTTTGTCTTGGATCCATGTGGAATGTTCTAGTCCAAGGCAAAAGAGAGCTGGAAATGTCTGGGACTCTCGGAGTAGTCCTGCTGGCTGGTTCCGTTTCTTGGGCCGCACCGGTGGGTGAGGGAGCCTGGGATGTCTCTTGGTCGGCAGTAGGGGGCAGAAGTGGCCTGTGACATGATTGAGCTGTGCCCACTTGGAAGCCGGGATGGGCACCAGGTGGCAGCAGCACTCCGGGGACCGTGTGCAAAAAGCAAGATTCTTAGTGTAGGTAAAGCCTCCTCCTGCCTCCAAGCAGATCCCTGGTACTGCATAAAGGGCAGACACGTTTTCTCCTGTGCTTAGAAGCTTGCTGAAATGAGTAACTTCTTTTTCTTGTTATCTTAACTCCTTCACGGTCAGAAAATTGTAAAGAAGACCACATATGTACTCCCTATTCTTGTTGAATTCAAATCCACGGATCTCATCACATTATATGTACATATATACATATATATACACACACATACACACATATGTATTTAAAGGTTTTTATTTATTTGGAAGGCAGATAGAGAAAGAAAGGGATCTTTCATCTGGTTCACTCCCAAAGTGACTGTGACGGCTGGATCAAAGCCAGGCCCCAGGAGCTCCATCTGACTCTTCATAATGGGCTGGCAGGGACCCAAGCCTATGACAGTCTTCCACTGTTCTCCCAGGAGCGTTGGCAGGAACCCAGATGGGAAGTGGAACAGCTGCAACTTTTGAACCTGTGCTTATATGTATTTTTTGAGATTCAAAGTAAGCTTATTATTAGAGAATTTTTAAAAATCAATATTATAGATTATATTAGTTTACAACAAATTACATTGCTTCAAACAGTGTAGGCCAAAAGGGAGTACTCAGTATTTTATGGAGAGAGGAGAACTTAAATAACCAATCTTTCCTGGCAGTCCTGGGACTTTACAGTAGGGATAGACACACAAGCAAACCTTTCCCTTTCCTTCCCTTTCTCAGCCCTAGCTCTTCTTAGAGGTCCTGGAGTATGGGCCCCAGCCAGCATCCCCTGCCACTGGGTTCTGGGATGCTGCAGAAGTTCAGGCTAACCAGCAGGAAGTGTGATCACCAACTCCTAAGCCCTCCTTTCTAATCTTGTAGCCCCCGGCCCAGGATGAGAATGATGGTCCCATCGTGCTGCTCCGAGATAAGCACACCCTTCGGAAAAGTCTTGCTACCGTGGGCTTGGACCACAAACCTGAGACCATCCAGCTCATCACACGGGACATGGTCCGGGAACTCATGTGAGTCCTCAGGGTGCAGTCCCTAGTCCCCGTGGTTCAGCTTTCACTACCGAGGTTCTTTGCAGAGAGTGCGCAGGGAATCCATGGGGTTTCATTCCATCAGTCCAGTCCATCTTTGCTTCTTTCCGAATCAAGCTTTCCTTTTGGTTTCATGGCCCTTTGTTTCTTTCCCACCTTTCTTATTTCTTCCCTAATCATGTCTGTTATCACCATTGCCCTCTACCCCTAGCTCGTTTCTCCCACCTTTCTTGTGGCTGGCTGTGGGATCTAAGGGACTGGAATCGGGAGGTGTTCAGTGGATCCTCACTGAGCACCCCCAACCCCCCAGTAGTGCACTTGGTAAAGGGAAGTGTTCCAGATGAGTCACTTCCTTTGGACTGCATTAAGAATCAGAAGCAAAGGGAAACTGACCAGATGCCTAATTAGTCCTCTGGCTTCTTCCCAGACTCTGAGGCCATCAGAGGAAATTCACTGGGGCTCCTTGGGTTCCTTTGGGATTAGCTCAGCCCTTGCTTCCTGGCTGGAGCTGCCCCCTTTGTTCAGGCTCAGCTCAGCCACATGCAGTGGGCCAACACTGTGCTTAGTAGTTGAGCTCCTGCTACTGTGTTTTCTCAGTAACTTGTCTTCCATCCTCTGAATCTAGCTGCCTGTGTCAGGAGCTGGGGAGGCACAGCTGGGACATGGCTCAGGAGCTGAGCCTCATGCTAGGTCCTGAGGAGGACAAGGGCCAGTTAGTCCTGGCGTCAGATGGTGTCAGCATGCCTAGGACCTGAGAAAGGGTTCTTTCTCAGAGTGGTCTCATTAGAAAAGCATGTTCATTGGAGGCCAAGCAGCTGGTTACTTTGCACAGGGTGTTGCAAACAGCCTTAGGTTCAGAGTCCTCCTGGTCACTGCCGACCCTCGGCTGTTGTGGGCCACATTGCTTGGTGAACTCTAGATCTCGGCTAAGTGTCAAATCCAGTCACTCATTGCATCCACCTCCCATACCCTCCCCCCACCCTCTGCACTGGTTTTATTGGATGAAGCTCTGCTTCCTGTCTCAGACTGGCTGCGTCTTACTGCCGTGTACCTGTTAAATTGCCTCACCCAGAAGCAGCTTTATTCAGAACCCCCCCACTACTCCCTCCCCCATCTTTAATGTATGTCATTTGTTTGTAATCATTATAATTAGCTATTGGTTTGTTGAGTGCGTTGGGCAGCTAGGAAGGTCTATAGACACGTCTCTAGCTGTTGTTGATCTGAGATCTTAATTAATATTTAGGGTTCAAAGCTTCTCTCTGGGCTGGACAGACAGGCATGTTTTGATTTCTTACTCTAGCATCCACCCAACCTAGTCTGGCGTGCTCCTGCCCTTTTATATTGGGAATAATCTATTTTTAAAGTTCAATTTACCAGCCTTGTTTTGAGTACCCCCCTCAATGCCAAGTGCTGTGTCAGAGATGAGGCTCCCAATGTGGTTAAGACAGAGACAGCCCCTTGAAGGAGCTTGTAGGAAACAGCCTCCGAACGATTGGCTACAATGCAGGCGTAAGAGCAGAGTGTGATGGGGGCTCAGAGCAGGTGATCTGGGGGCTTGGTAGGGTGTGTCTACAGATGTGACTGTAGGAGAGGGTTGTGGACAGTTGCATGGAGAGAGTAGCACCTGAACCAGACCTTGTATAAAATAACTTAAAATGTCTCTTTAAAAAGCTGCAATGCTACCCAATTCTTATCTGGAACTTTTTCTTCCCGTCAATTTCTAAGTTGTATTGTCTCATGCCCATGTTGCGCCCGTGTCGGAGGGTTGGCATCACGTAGGCAGGGGAAGAGGGCAGAGGAGCCTGAAGCATGGTCCCTCCGCTTCTCCTCCCTATCTTTGTTCACTGTGTCAGTGTCCCCACAGAGGATCCCTCTGGGCAAACCCTAATCATCAGCCCGGAGGAGCTGGAGAGGATCAAATGGGCATCTCATGTCTTGACCAAGGAAGAACTTGAGGCCCGGGAACAGGCCTTCAAGAAGGAGAAGGAAGCCATTTTGGTAGGTCATCTCTCTAAGCCTTGATCTGTGCAGATGGGTGGTGAAACGGAACTGAGCTGTGGAGAGGTGAGCTTCCCATGGCAGTGGGGACTACCTCTGGTTAGAGGACTCTGAAATGAGATGTATGAAAAAACTTTGCAGAACAGAAACTAGAGAGAAATAGCTGAGAAGAGAGAACTGATGAGGGGCCAAGAGGAGGGTTGGGAATGAGACCAGGCTGTGAAATGTCTTGGTTCTGCTGCAGCTGTGGACTGCAGCTAAAGCATGTTGGGTTACCTGTGACAGTCGGGCTAGCCCTCAGGGTACAGAACATGGGGAAAATCCCTCCTGCTCCAGAGTGGTCTTCCTTAGGATGCGGTGACAACACGCAAGAAGATCATGAAGCAGAAGGAGATGGTGTACAGCAACAACAAGAAGCTCAGTGACCTGGAAGAGGTGGCCAAGGAGCGGGCCCAGAACCTGCTGGAGAGAGCCAACAAGCTGCGGATGGAGCAGGAAGAGGAGCTCAAACACATGAGCAAGGTGGGTCTCCCAGCCTGTCCCTCCCTCTGAGCACTCACTGCCACTTCCTCTCCCCTTCCTTTGTTCCACTCACTGGGCAAGGTGAGGGTTCTGTGGGGATGCTATGGGATGGAGTGGGGAAGCTGCACCTGCCATGGGTGGTGGCTGTGTTCAGAGGGAGAAGTGGCTTTGCCACCTACTTGCTGTGTATTAAGCAGGCCATTTGCAGCCCTCCCCATCCCAGCCTCACTTCATGTATAAAAATAAGGGTGGTAAAATTACCTGGCGAATTACTGGTGAAATTGTAACCCGAGACAGAGGAGAGCCTTTGGGGGAGTATGGATTGGTGAATGAATGTGAGAACATTATTTTATTTTTGTCCTGCAAGGTTCTATCCACATAGGGTGGTAGAGGCAGCTGGCTTCTTTCCAGTGTGCCCAGAGTGCTTCTTTAGCCCAAAGCATAAAGACTGGAGGCTCCTCTAAGTTGAATTTTTTTCAACTGATTTGCATATAGTTCGCTTCCCATTCAAATGAACAGTGTAGACTCCCTAACTCCTTCATCTCCGGTTTCTGTCTTTTAGGTAGATCTTTTCTACTGTTTCTCTCTTCGTTTTCCACAACTTTTACCTCCCAGATCTTACTGATGAGCCCGTGAGTTTTCATCCCCTTTGGCATCAAATGAGTCCCTTCCGGTTCCTGGCTCTGCAGGAGTGTGCTTAGCTTCCTCGAAGAGTAGAAGAGGAGTGATTTTGACAAGTAGAATAGGGAGGTCTTGAAGAGCAGAATGTGGATTCCTCAGTGGCAAGCCTGGAAGCTCTGAAGTTTTATGGAAATTCTGTGTGTATATATTTAAGTGGGTTTTATAGAGGGGAGTGTCCATAACTTTCATCATATTCCCAGATGCTCTGATGCAAGACCTAGAGAGATGCTGTTTTGGGCCTGCCTCTGCTCAGACCCTAGAAACCTGTAGGAACCAGGTAAATGCTGGAGGGGAGTGGTGAGCATCAGAACATTCTTCTTGCTTCTCTTGGACTTCTGAGCAGCTGCAAACACTTCCTGCCCATTCAGTCATGTTCTGTTCCCTTTTCTTTTCTCTGCTCCACGCTTGAACTTCCACACATCCATAGTGCACCCCTCCATATTTCTGCCCCTGGGCCTAGTGCCACAATTCCGTCTCCACTCCCCAGGTCATCCTCAATGCCAAGTGCCATGCCATCCGAGATGCACAAATCTTGGAGAAGCAGCAGATACAAAAAGAATTGGATGCTGAAGAGAAGCGATTGGATCAGATGATGGAAGTGGAGCGGCAGAAATCCATGCAGAGGCAGGAGGAACGGGACCAAAAGAGAAGAGAGGAAAGAATACGGTAAAGAGGTGGTCCGGGCTTCTCCCTCCCAAAGCTGTTTCCATGCATGTGTGGGTCCATGTAACCTAGCAAAGAATGGAGATGAGAACTAGTCATTGCCATCAAGCGTTATTATCACAAAGCCTGTATGAAGTGATGTGAAGAATCATAGAAGTTTTTAGAGTTCAGTTCTAGGGTCACAGATGCTTTACATTCTGACCCCTGTTTACCCTCATTTCTCACCATCCTAGCCATCCACTCTGTGCTTTTTCTGCATTTCCTCAATGTGCCTGACCTGCCCCACCCTTGGACGTGTTTTCTGTTCTCTTAGCATGTGACTTTGGTGTCCCCTTCTCTGAGAATACCACCTCACTTCAGAGACGAACATCGCGGCCCCCTCGCTTGTGCCCTGGCGCTCTGCGTGCAGGTCCCATTTTCTCACATCTTGCTTGCAGCTCCCCTTTGCTTACCAGCCTGTGAGCTCACTAAGGACAGGGACCTGTTTTACTCATTTCCATAGTTCCTGGGCTAGGCTGAGCGTGTGGCTTGTAGTGGGAGCTCAATTCTAGTCAGAATGAACAGATTCAGTTCACTTCCTGCTTTTTGTTACAAAAGACAAGTCCCAGAGCAGTTCAATCAAAGAATTGTCACATGCTAGAATTAGAACATCAACTGTAGAAATGTAAGAATCCCTTCTTATAAATAGTCCTTGTCCCACCACTGAATAACAGTTGTTTTTAAAAAAGATTTATTTATTTTTATTGGAAAGTCAGATTCACAGAGAGAAGGAGACAGAGAGATCTTCCACCTGCTAATTCATTCCCCAAGTAGCCACAGTGGCTGGAGCTGAGCCAATCCAAAGCCAGGAGCTTCTTCCGGGTCCCCCACAATGGTGCAGGGTCTCAAGACCTTGGGCCATTTTAAGTCCTGTCCCAGGCCATAAGGAGGGAGCTGGATGTGAGGTGGGGCAGCTGGGACACAAACCAGTGCCCATATGGGATCCTGGCGCATTCAAGGCAAGGACTTTAGCCACTAGGCTACCGAGTTAGGCCCAAATAATAGTTTTATATTCACAGCTGTATTCTGTTCTTTGGAACTATTTATCTGTGTACTTCTTATAGGTACATAGTAGACTAGAATAAGCTCCCAGTAAAAGCGTATGTAGTGGCTCAATGTCCATTTTCTACATACACAGCTCTGATGCAGGAAGCAACTCTGTTTCATTAGGCAGCTCTAAGGATTTGAGCCTGTTCTTATTCTGAGTGCAGTCTTGTTCCAGTACAACTCTTTCACTCACTCACAACTCCAAGTTAATTTCATGGGGAGTCATGAAGCCTTTCATGAATTCCATCTGTATTGGAATTCGGGCTCCTTCTCCTGATTCTTACCCTACTTTCTGTCTTTTCCCATTTGTCCTGCCTTTATTTATACATCATGGGATCTAGATGCCTCCAAGTTCATTGATATCCCAGTCATCCTAGGAGCTCCCTGGCAACTCTGATTGTGGAGTCAGGATTCCCTGCTTTCTAATATGGAGGGTGGACTTTGTTGAGTGGAGAGACCTCCTCAAACTCATCCCTGAGATGCTAGTGTGGGATGCTAGCTGCCTCTACCTCTAGTGGGACTTCAGAAACTGCACGTGCTGGAAGGCAGAAAGGGCATGAGGATGTGGCATGAACTCCCAGGGAATTAAATGAAGGAGACTCTTGGGAAGGAGCAGCCCCAGAACCAGGAGCTCAGGAAAGAAAGTGTAGATCCCCCAAGGCACTCAGACTGCAAGCCACTGGGCCCATGTAGTCCGTCCACACTTCAGGGGCACTTCCCACCTTGGGATTATTTGGATGGAGGCTGGAGCCAAGGTGCATGGACCGCTGGTTTCTGAGATGCTGGGTTCCTGTTGCCCTGCAGTGGAAGACGGCACATTGTGGAGCAGATGAAAAAGAACCAGGAGGAGCGATCGCTACTTGCGGAGCAGCGGGAGCAGGAGAAGGAGCAGATGCTGGAGTACATGGAACAGCTCCAGGAGGAGGATCTGAGGGTAACAGGGCCAGATAGACGGTGCCAAGTTTTATTGGCAGCAGCCACGAAGCCCTCCAGGAGTGTGGGGCTTCAGGGTGTGGACTGATGTTCAGTCAGGCACATGCGCATTTCACAGCATCAGTACCTTCCGCTCTTACGGCTGTGTTACATGTTGACTTGGCCTCGGCATCTTGCTGGGAGACGAGCAGTGGTGTAAACAGATGTGGTCCCTGCCTCCCAGGGACTTGGGGGGGTCCAAAAACGACACATTAGAATGAATGGACATATAAAGGAAATATATAGCTGTACAAGTAAACACAGAGACATTTTATAGTCTTTCCTCAATTATCTAGGGGTATGATACACTCTGTGGATAAAAAGTTGTACTGTCTTAGTTTTTACGCTCCCCGCTGTTAACCTCCATTTGAAGTACATAGCATCCATTATCGTTAATGATGCTGTGAAGTCAAACCTTTTTGTTTTCTTGTGAACTCAAATAAAATTAGTGGGTATATCTATTGCAAAAAATAAATAAATAAAAACAAACAAACAAACAAGACAACCTGCCCAAACTAGGTAGACATAAAACATCCTCTTCTTTTTTACCTGTTCTGTTGCAATGCACAGAAGCTTTTAGGGCACGGAAGGATGTGGCAGGCAGTTGGAACATTTGTTCATTGCTACTCCTTCAAGATTTTCATTTTGAAAATTTTCACACACACACACACACACACACCCTACAAATCGAACTGAACTTTTTCCCCATGTTTAACGATGACCAATTTGCCTTAGTTACTTATTTCTTTCCAGGCACATGAAAATGTTGTGTTTATTGATAAACTATTTGAAAGTTGCTGATACCTTAACATTGGGCCACTAAGTGCTTTAGCCCACGTCCCTGAAGGGCAAGGGTACTCTCTCCTACTGCTGTCCCACCTTCCATCACAAACGATCACTCCAGTGATTCAGTAGTATCGCCTGGTACTTAATGCAATTTCCCTGAATGTCCCCAGGATGTAGTTTCCACTGTTTTCTTTCTTCCAAACAAGGCTCGCCCCCAGGTTTGCACATTGGACGTGGCAAGCCTCTGTAACGTGTTCTTTGATCTAGAAAAGCTCCCTCATGTATCCATTTATTTTTCTAACATGGCTGTTAAAAGGCATGAGTTACTGAGAAAAAAAAAATTACTTAAAGTTGCTTAAAAGGCAGAGTTACTGAGAAAAAGAGAGATTTTTTTTCCCCATCTGCTGGTTCACCCTCCAGATGGCCACAACAGTCAGAGCTGGGCTGGTTTGAAGCCAGGAATCAGGAGCTTCTTCCCAACCTCCCATGTGGGTCCAGGACCCAAGAACCTGGGCCATCCTCTCTGCCTTCCCAGGCTCATTAGCAGGGAACTTGATTGGAGGGAGAGCAGATGGGACTCAAACCAGTGCCCATATGGAATGTTGGCATCGCAGATGGAGGACTGGCTTGCTATGACACAGCACTGACCCCCCAACACTGCTCTTTAGTAGTATCTGAGCCAATTGCCCATGTCCCACATTCTGGATTTATTTGATTCCTTGTGATATTACTTAACAAACGGAATATGAATTCTTTTGTTCTCCCCTTCCTGTATGTTTATGGATAATTGAGTTGTTAGCTGCCAGGGCATTTGATAGTGTTGAGTGACAGGGCATCCCTGAAAGGTCCCACAGGTGGGCATACTTGGCATTCTGAAGGCTGTTCAGAGCACCTGCAGTGGGAAGATCTGCTTGGCAGGTAGGATGCCTACTGCCTGGATAGCCGGGGCACATGAAAGAAGGTGTAGCCTTGTGAAGGGCTTGAGAAAGGCACTGGGGGGAACTAGGAGACAAGAGACCTGGCTACGTCACTTCAGCGCCTGGCTCAGCAGTCAGAGAGTCGGGCAAAGGGCCAGCAAAAGAGGTAAAATTAAAACATGCAGGGAATGAGAGAAATGAAGACTAAAAGGCTCAGCTGAGTGAGGGTGGGCTCACTGAGGAAGTTCCAGGATTCAGGAAATCCAACCCCACTCTGTTGATGTTGTGCCATTGGATTTTTTTTTTTTTTATGTCCTTGTTGTAGGAACTCGCTAAGTCTCTGGGAAGTGTTAGGCAATTTTAGGGACGAAATCTGTGCTTTCCAGCGTTAGACCTGCTTTGTCACTTCCAGGGATGCCCGGGAAGCTTCTCACACCTTGCTAGCAAGATAAGGGAGAGCAGAAAGGGATTTATCCAGGGTTGCTCTGGAAGCTCCAGAAGGCTTCTTTTTTTTTCTTTAATATTTATTTATTTTTATTGGAAAAGCAGATATACAGAGAAGAGGAGAGACAGAGAGGAAGATCTTCTGTCTGATGGTTTACTCCCGAAGCGCCGCAACGGCTGGAGCTGAGCCGATCCAAAGCCAGGAGCTTCCTCCAGGTCTCCCGTGCTGGTACAGGGTCCCAAAGCTTTGGGTCGTCCTCGACTACTTTCCCAGGCCACAGGCAAGGAGCTGGATGGGAAGTGGAACCACGTCCATATGGGATCCCGGCGCATTCAAGTCAAGGACTTGAACTGCTATTCTATCGCGTGGGGACCTGGAAGGCTTCTAAGATGAGGATTATCTTTGATTTCTCAGAAATACAATGGCCCAACAAAAACAACAAGCCCAAAACACGCTGTTGTATATTTGTCATACATTAGAGGTCTGCAGCTTTGTTTTTTGATTTAAAAACAATTCTTTGTATTATTTTCCATGATACATTTTTGTAGATAGAGGGATTCCCCACTTGCCCTCCTCTTTCCTCCTCTTCATTTATCCCTCCCACCATTTCCCCCGTATTATTACAGTAGAATAGTCCTTTAGTAGCAGTTACAAGTTTAACGTTCTGCTATTTAAGTATACCATGGAAGTGTAGGTATAGGCAACGGTAAAAAAAAAAAAAACCCTAGTATCATATTTTCAAGGTATATTTAACTGTTTCTTTAGTTTAGGTGTCAATAGGATTAAGTGATGGCCAGTGGCAGGCCTAAAACTGGTGGGAAGAAGTTAGCAAGGAATGAAGTGAGGCAGATGGGGAATAGGGAGTGTGAGGATTGGGGGTGAGTGATGCTGGAGGGAGGAGTAGGGTGAGCAAAGTTCAGTGAGAGTGAAAGAATGCTTAGAGCCAGCCAGCTCGGCCGCAGCATGCGGTTGTGCTGTTGTGGTTCAGCAGGTTTCCTGGAAGAAGCAGCCCTGAACTGGGACAGGAACCAAGCTGGTGGAGAGCTGGCCCTAGAGGAGGGCTCACAGCCTGAGGTGCCATGGCTGGGTGAATCAGAGAAGAAACCACTCTGAGGAGGAGCTGGGAACAGTGTGAGTGGTGGGGTGGATGGATGGGTCCAAAGGTCTGAAGCAAGGACTCTGCTGCCTATCAGAGGTGACATGACAGCTGCAGGAGGCTCCAGTGCTCCTCTGTGCTGTGGCCTGGTATGTTCCCGGGCTGAGAATGCAGGATCTCCTTCCTTAGTAAGGTTCCTGTCACTCAGGGTAATGCTGGTACTGAGATTTCCATACCTAAAGATTTATTTCATTTATTTGAAAGGCAGAGTTACAAATGGAGGTTGGGAGGTGGAGAGGGCGTCCATTGCTGGCTCACTCCCCAAATTACCACAGGGCCTGGGGCTGAGTCAGGCTGCAGCCAGGAACCTGGAGCTTCTTCTGGGCCTTTCATGGAGATGAGGACTTCCCAAGGACTTGAGCCATGTTCTGCTGCTTTTCCAGGTGCATTAGTAGGAAGCTGGATGTGATGTGGAATAGCTGGGACTCAAACAATCACCCATCTAGGATGTGGGCTTTACAGGTAGTAGCTTAACGTACTATACCACAGCACTGGTCCCTTGTATGTAAGATCTTTTATTTTATTTTATTTTTTTTCATTTTTCACATGCTACTCATTTGACCCCTTCCTACTCTGCCTCTCTTAGCAAGTGCTTATTGAATGTTGGCTGTTTTCTTCACACTGGGCTTCATGCTGTTGAGGAAGAGAGAGAGTATGTCACAAGGTCTCTAGCTAGGATTGGGTCAACATGAATGAAATGACTGGAGACCCACAAGGCAGTGGGTGATCACCTCCCAAGAGGTGCAGTGACACCACAAGTGCAGAGAGAATTCAGAAACGCAGAAAGAACTGAACACCAGGGTAACCCAAGTAAGGTTTCCTGGGAAGATTGAAACTGGGGTTTAGAATAGGTGCCATCCGGAGCTGATCAGCTGTGTAGTCTTGGGGAAGTCACTTGAATGCTGGGCAGCAGCTTCATCAGCACAATGGAGATGACAGGGCCCTTTCAGGGGGTTGGGACATATAGAAGTATCAGAGATAGTCACATGTCCAACACATAGGCAGACTCCAATATGGAATTACTTATTCTTTTTAAAAATTGTAGCAGTTACTATTGAGACTCAAAATTTGAGTTAAATTGGGGAAGGTAATGTGAACAAAGCTTAGCATGGCATGTAGGAAAGACACTGGAATCGAATTTTAAAAGCTGGCACTTCCTGTAAATATGCGGAGGGCCACAGCATCAGGCGCTGCCCCAAAGTCATGATGGACAAAGACTGTCAAGAGGTCATTTGGTAGGATAGGTCACTTGATGGGCCGTGAGAGAACTTTAGCAGTGGGTGATAACGACAGAGAGCGCAGGCAGGCAGCTCAAGCATCTGTCTCTCTGCTCGCCTCTGGGTTTCTCCATCCCTACCTGCCAGGAGTATTTTGTTTGGCCCTCTTCTGCCCTGAGGCGCTCTCCCTTGTGCCTGCAGGACCTGGAACGAAGGCACCAGCAGAAACTGAAGATGCAAGCAGAGATTAAACGCATCAACGATGAAAACCAGAAGCAGAAAGCAGAGCTGCTGGCCCAGGAGAAGCTGGCAGACCAGATGGTGATGGAGTTCACCAAGAAGAAGATGGTAGGAACTTGGCTTCTGATGCCTGGGGCTTCGGGTTGGGAACAGAATGTCTGTCATAGGAGAGGCCACTGTGGAGTTCTTGTGGGAATCCAGCAGGAAGGCAGCCACATCTTCCTCTCTGAAACATATGTCCTTAGTTCAAGGGCCTGACATCTTTCTTCATCCTGGCCAGAGGGTAGTAACCCAAGAAGGACATCCAAAGTAGCATGTGTTATTCCCATTAACACCTTCAGTGAGAAAGAACCTGGGAGAGGGTTGGGTACAAGCAGGGAAGAAAATGAAACTATTGGTGAAAGTGAAGTTTTTGTATATCCCACATGACCTTGATAATTATCATCATGGATTAGCTGTCCCACACATTTCTTGGGAAAATTTCCATATTGGGCATCTTATATTGGGTGCTGGAGTCAGAAAATGGAGTCTTCTCCCAGTCCTCGCTGTAGCACCTGTAGGAATAAACGCGCAGTGGATCTGAGAGCAATATCTGCAAACGATTACAGATGGCTGTAGCTGAGGCAGGTGTGGGCTCATGTTGAGTGATGAAATGATTAGCGTCTCTAGGGAAGAGAAAGTAAAAGAAGGCTTTAAAGCATAGTTCAGATAACTTGAACACGGATTTGTATAAGAAGAGGAGAATGTACTTACAGTGTTGGAGAAGTTATTAAATTTTGCCTGTGTTGATCTTGTTTCCCCTGATAGTTCCATAGTTCCATGATGACAAAAATCAAATCACACTTCTCTATGCTCCTCTGTGATAGTGATTAATGAAGGGCAGGATGTGTGTGTGTGTGTGTGTGTGTGTGTGTTAGAGAATTTATTGGTTTTAGTTTCCTTATTGGATGTTGGGCATATATAGGCAATTGGGTGAGAACATAAGATAAGGGGTACAGTGGGTCTGTCCATACCTGGCAGCAATTACAAAATTACCATTCATAGAGCAGTTAGACTTTATATCACCTCTGTCTTTTGCATGCATTATCTCTTCTCATCATTATGACAGCCTTGTGAAATTATTAGTGATTGATTCAAAATATATCACATGTTCCAAAGTATATCCCAGATCAGACTGGGCCGAAAGGACCTAATGCTATGCACTTTGTATGAAATGCATCAGCTCTTTCTTCCAGTGGGTGAAGGTGGTGCTAATGAGCTAATCATGCGCAGGAGCTGGTGAACAGGCTTGCTGGGTGCAGCAGTGAGTCTGTGGCAGTCGTGGTGAGATACAAGAGTGACACGATGCAGAGCTGAGAGCAGGTGAAATGAAGCGGGATCAACATTGACTTTGAACGGAAGGGGGAAATGGGTTCATCCAGAGAAAGAACAAGGGCAGGGCAAAACTGAGAAGGATCACCCACTGTCCATTCTTAGTGTCTAAACATGTCTCGAAACCCACCCCCATCTCAAGAGGCTACCTTTTCTGGCACCTCAGAAGCTAAAGGCGAAGACTGCCTATCTCAGAGCTAAACGTAAAGACTGGTTGTGGCAGGATCCAGAGTTCTCTGTGCTGCTGTGCACGATGTGGTGCAGTGGAGAGACCGGCTTGGCACATGACCACGAACACGTTGCAAGTGGGCAATTTGCTGGGCTGCAGGGAAGCCTGGGTAGAAGGAATGAGAGCCAAGGAGGGGGAGCTTGCATTTCCACCCAGCCTGTGCCACTCAACTTACGACTGCTCAAGAAATGGCAGCTGGGAACCTGGCTTCGGGAAGCATTTAGTGATATGCTTGTTCTTACAGAGAAGTGAAAAAAGGGAGCCAGTGTTGATGGTGTACTCGTTAAGGAATCTGTTAACCATGGTGGAACTGCCCAAAACGTGGTTGACCGTTTGCCCTGGGACTAAGGACATAACTTCCACCTGCTGCCCTTTACACAACAGGAAGGGAGCCATGCTGACTCCTTGGCACAGGGAGTTTGCGATTTGAAAACTGTGATGTAATATACGCAATATGAAAGCTGGGTCCAGGATCCCCACAGTCAAATCCCGTGTGATATTTTACTGGCAAGAACCTTGCTCTCTGTGGATATCAGTTTCTTCAACTGTGAAATGGGCCCCCTGAGATGTTATGACAGCTCTCCGGGTAATACATGGGAAAGCCTTTTGCAAGCAATGAAGTGTTTTACATATGCTGATTATTTTGTGTTCTTGCATCACTATGTTCACTTTTGCTCAATCTTAAAAGGAGTGAGGAAGGGATTGGGGAGATCCTTGTGCAAGACTGGAATACCAGAAAGCCTTTTATAATGTCCTTTCTTCCTTGCAGGCCCGAGAGGCAGAGTTTGAGGCTGAGCAGGAGAGAATCCGGAGGGAGAAAGAGAAGGAGATCACCCGCCTGAGGGCCATGCAGGAGAAGGCCCAGGATTACCAGGCAGAACAGGTACCCAGTCAGTTTTGGCTTCCCTCCACCTCACCTGCTCCCTCAGCCATTCCTTTGACGGCCTGAAGGAGAGCCTCAAGAGGAGGGGAGATGTGGCAGACAGGGTGCAGGTTCTCCAGATCTTGGTAGTTTGGAAAAAGGTAGGAGTGAGCTTGCTCCCATGCTTGTGGCAGCAAACCCTGAGCAGCACGTGGTGTGCTTCAGGCTGAGAGAAAGTTTTCCACTGCTGTAGAAAGAACTTTCCACCTCAAACAACCAATGAGATGTGTCACCAGAGGAAACTGTGGACATCTCCATCATTAGAGATTTTAAAATTAGAAGCAATTGTAGGGCCGCCTGCAGGTGTTTGAGGCACAGGGAGAAAATTGGGATAAGTGGGGTGGAAGGACAAGATGACCCCTCAGGGTATCTTCTGACCTGGAAGTTCTGTGACAAGGACTCCATTTATTCTTTCCTAGAATAACTCGCTGCAGAGACACTAACGGTGCTTCTCAAGGCACTCCGTGCCAGAGTCTGTCAGCAGGTGTCTTTTCTAAAGTCACTGGGTTTGTACCCAAGGTTATTTGTGTCCCACCCTATTCTTTCCCAGGATGCCTTGCGGGCCAAGCGCAACCAGGAAGTTGCAGACAGAGAGTGGCGCAAAAAGGAGAAGGAAAACGCACAAAAGAAGATAGAAACAGAAGCCAAGCTCCGCAAGAGCCGGCTGGAACAGGTGGCTTTCAAGGAGCACACCCTGGCCGTCCAGGTGCAGCGGGACCGAGATGAGTTCGAGAGGATTCTTCGGTATGGGGCAGCCCAGAACTTTGGCTTTCTTTTCTTCTGTTGCAGTGGGGATGGTTCATTCGGGACGTGAAAGAAGACTTCTGGCACAGTAACCAACAGACACCTGACTGTCTTTACTGAGTTAGAATCACTCTAATTACATAGGTGTTTAAAGTATTTCAAAGCCAACTGAACCAAGAATGTTATCATTAGAGAGGTGGAAAATAGCCCTTGGAAATGCTCAAGGAATTGGGGATTATTGGGTTTTTTTTTTTTTTTTTTTTTTTTTGTTAGAGCGGTGAAGGTTTAGTGAAGGTGTGGTCATTCCTTGGTAGCTAGCGTACTGACATTGGTCTCAGAGTCCCAATCTAAGATGCTAAAATCTGAAGATGCTGTTGCCTTCTCTATAGAATGGCCTGGTCTTCTCATATCAGATAGATACCTCTTCCAGTATGCTTTATTTTTTATACCATGTAGCACTAAAACAAATTTCAGCTGATGCATGGAAATCGTACAGAGGGTAGTTGTCTAGAATCATGTTTACATCGAGTGATGTTCCAGTGCACTGGGTAAGTCTTTTATGCTTTAAGTGATCTCTGCATTCCTTATAATCCAGAAGCCAATGGCAGCTGCCATTGACATTGTATCTGCTATTGTCAATAACTGTTTTGCTGCGGCAAGAGAAACAGTATAACAGTCTGTATATGTTCAATACAGATGCAACTGCTCCCCCCCGCCCCCAGAAGTTTTGATCTGTGGCAGGTTGAATTTATGGATGGGGAATCCATGGAGACAGATTGCCTTCTGTAATGAATCTGGTCTCTTCCTTTCAGCCCTTCTTCCACATTTCTCTGCAAGTCACAGGTGAAATGTGCAATGGTAGAGGCATAAAAAATACAGAGAAGACTTCAGACATGGAATACTGAGTCCTTGGGCTTTCAAGGGGGAACTGTTCAAGGAGGCTTTTGCCCTTTATTTGCAGATGAGTGCTTCAGCATGTAGATCTAACACTCTGTGCTGGATGTCATTGAGGATGTTAGAAATTAGCAAAGCGCCGCCCTTGTCCATTCCCCAGGCAGGATATGAGAGACTGGTGTGTGGCAGGACCTCACCTGTGTGTTTCCAACAGTCCTTCTTGGCAGCACTTTATCCTTTTGCATTGTTCTCCCATTTGGTTCGATGATAGTTCCACCACATAAGTGGCTATTGAGCATTTGCATCTGCCACAGCTCTGTCCCCTTCCGCCATACAGTCAGCAGTCACCGCTGCCAATGGTTTCCCTACCAGCTAGAGATGACACCACCACATCTGGCCCCTGGGAGCCTCTGGAGCTGTTCTTCTGGCTTAACTGGGAATGATTAGATAAGAATGTTTCAAAAGAAAGCAAAATTTGAATTGAGAGGACACAGCGTTATGCTTAAGCAGGTGGAGGTTGGACCATGGAGCTCCGCTGTCTTGGTGTACTGGCTCAAGGTCCTGTTTCTTGGCACTGCCTCAGTTGGTGCTGCCTCAGACCAGGTGACTCCAACCCCTAGCAGAGGCAGAGCAGATCTTGCCAGAGCCAGAGCCCTGAGTTAGGGGCCCAAGCCTCTCCCTATGGCTGTGCTGCCCTTTGGCTCTGCAGCTCTCCCTGTCCTGAGGGCTGCACCCTTGGTCGCTGGCACCTGAGGAGGAAGGCTGCTTCCTAAAGGCCCTCAGAGATTCTGCCTTTGGACTTCAGACTTCTAGATGTCTCCCTTCTCCTCCCTGGCCTCCATGCCCTTGGACATCTGTGTGCCTTTAGCAGGTACTAATAAATATTAATGGGATGAAATTAGAGTCCTACTTTTGCAGCTGACCCATTTGTCTCTGCTTTGCTTGGTTTCCCTGAAGCACACACACTAGCCAGTTATTAAAGCTGCACCAGCCCTTCGGAGAAGTTCAACTTCACCCTCTGCTGCACGTTACCCCTCGACCTGGCACCTTCAGGACCCCCTTGGCCGGCTTGGTGTGTGGAGCATCTCTGGCACAGCCAGTGATCCAGCTTTTCCTGTTTCCAAAGCCTGGACTCCTGCAGGACCTAAGTGTGGGCTTCATGCTCATGGACAGAGGGATACCTTTAATTCTTGGCCTGCTGACTACACAGAAATAGCTGACCAACCCTACATGGTGGTTCTTAAAAACACCTGCGAGATTTTTGAAAAATACCGGTGCCAGGCTCTGGCTCCACAGCTGGTGGTTTAAATGGTCTGGGGTGAGACCCAGGCATCAGTGTTTTTTTGGAAGCTTCCAGATGATTCTATTATCAGCCAGTCTCCATGATCTAACCCTGGGGAGCAACCAGGCTTCTCCCTATTTGGGTTTTGGATTGTGTACCATCCTGTGGTCTCCTGGTGTCACCTGTAACAAATCCCACCCCTCTACCATCTGTCTACATGTGCACTTCCTCTTAGAAGGTGAAACAGGAGGGAATTTCTGCACAGAAGAAACCAATATGGGGAAGGCAAAGAGGGAATCTTCCTGTTGCCACAGATGGGATAGTGGGCAGTGGGAGCTTGGTGTCTGAGAACAGAGGAGCAGAGGAGGTCAGTAGTTCTCTTACAAGAAACTGGGAAGTCTCTGTGGGGTCAGCGAGCAGAATTTTAGAAGATATTTACCTGGTAAGAAGACTTGTTAGGAGTTGAGAAGATGTGAGCAGGGCGGCTAGATAGAAATGAGCACAGGCAGTAGTGTTTCAGCAGCTCTATTAGAGTATAAGTGACTCCAGGGGAGAAAGGCAGCTGAGACAGCCATGCCCAAGATGAATTAACATTTTGATTTTGCTTTTGATTACATTGAGATAGAAATCAGACGTTAGCTCAAGAAGGCCCAAGGCTGCATTTGCTCTGAGATGTGAATACATTTCATTTTGAGTTTTTACTGAGCCTATCTATCTGGTTGCCATTACTGCCTTTTCCCCTGATGTCAGGGTCTGTGTGTAATTCTTGTGGAAGAAACTTCCAAGAGGAGTTCAGAGAGGGGGATTAGTAAGACAACCAAGATCAGGCTGAGCTCTTTCCTTCTCCCAGTAACCAGGCAGAGCTAGAGTCATGGACTTCCACTCTTGTTTTAACCTTCCAAGCATCCCTTTGTTGACTTTGTCAAGGTGTTGTTAGAGAGGTTTCTGAACAATCTGGAGAGGAGTTATGGTGTTGTGAAGGCAGAGTAGGAACAATGACAGCTCCCAGTGGGTGAGAGTCTAAGCATAGGACCAGCTGCATGGTTTTCAGGACCCACTGAAGAAGGATATGAAGCATTTTGTTTAGACATAAGCTTAAGCCCCTTATAAGTGTGTTCCTGCCAGACAGTCTCTGGCCCTGGCTAGTGGGAGGGGGCACACGCACAGTGGCAGCATCTGAGCTGCACAAGAGAGCTGGGGCCTTGGAGCCCTGTGCAGAAGGCCGCACACCTTTCCTTGGTGGGGCCAGCTCAACCTTGTCTGTACACTTCCCATGTCCTTCCCCCAGGGCTCAGCGAGAGCAGATTGAGAAGGAGCGTCTGGAGGAGGAGAAGAAGGCCACAGGACGCTTACAGCATGCCAACGAGCTCCGGCGCCAGGTGCGCGAGAACCAGCAGAAGCAGGTGCAGAGCCGGATCGACACCTTCGAGGAAGGCCGGCGTCTCAAAGAGGAGGCCCAGAAACGGCGTGAGCGCATTGAGGACATCAAGAAGAAGAAGCTGGAAGAGCTGAGGTGTGCTGGAATCCCTCTCCACCCCAGCCCCTGACCCCTTCTCCACAGATATGGCTTGGCAGGCCGTGACCATGCAGCTGTAAAGGGACCTCTGGGTCTCCCAGCTCTTTGGACTTTGATGCTAACAGGGGTGGGTTGCGGGAGGCAGGTTGGGGGTCTGGATCTCCTTGTTCTGAAAACCCTGCCCATTGCCTACCCACTTCCTCCTGCCTCCTCTCTGGTCTGACTCACCCCTTTATTCCTGCCCCACGTTTGTCCCTGCAGAGCCACAGGCCTTCCTGAAAAGTACTGCATTGAAGTTGAACGCAAGGCTAACATCCTGCCGGCTACCTCTGTCAACTGAATGGGAGCCTCTGTCGGGGAACAGATCCTGCCCGGTCTCTGGGTGCCTGTAATTGCTGCTAACCTAGACGTTTCACAGTTACAGATTAAATCTATTCTACTTTTCTAAGGACTGGCTCAGCTTTCTTCTGGGGGATGAGGCTGTTTGGGGCATAAGGATAGAGCACAAGAGGTTGTGAGGCTCTGAGCATGGATGGGATGACACTCGGGGTCAGGGAATGGGAGGATGCTCTCTCATGACCCTGTTGGTCTGGCGTCTCCTTTGTGATCTCTCAGGATGTTCGTCTACTCAGAGAACAGTTTGGTCTGTGCCCCACGCCCAGTTCAGAGGCATTGCAGGGTGCTGAGGCTGGGCTAGGTGATGCTGTTAGGGAGGGTCAGGGACTAGGGCGGAGCTGGGGGAGGAGGGACCAGGGCCACCCAGGGCTGAGCTCGTGCTGGGCTCCCAGCCATGACTCAGAACACATCTGTGCAGGGGGTGGTATTTGAACCTGGGGCATACCACTGCCACTCCCTCTCCTGCCAGAGCACAGACATCTGCCCCATTCCCTTCAGGGCACATCTAAGGTGCAGCACGACTCAGTCTACCCACCTAGTCCCAAAACTCAGATGCCCTTTCCTCTGCCTGGCCTGCTGCATAAGTGAGGGTCCCCAAATCCCTCTTTTTCTGGCTTTTACTTTCCTCCCTTTGTCACAGACTACCCTTTATCCCCTCATCCACTCATTTTCTGATACATGTTGAGCGCCTGCCACATGCATTCGAGGCACTCAGGGAGTACGGCACACCTGCTTCCACCACCCTGGACTGGTCTGCTCTTGCTTTTCTGCTGCTGGATGCTGTTCGTGCAATGTATTATACCTTGAAGGTGGTCTCAGTCTTTTTGCAAGAGCCCTGGTTGTCAGGCTCCCATGTGGGGCTGGAGAGCCAGCTGCAAGCAACGGAGCACTCCAAACCACCTGACCTCCCTGTGTGTGCTCCCCTTCTCACATCCTGAGCCCAGTCTTGTCTCCTTGGATGGGTCCTGCGCTAGAGGGGGCAGAGGACGGCTGCTGGGTGCGTCCTGGGTGTTTACGACGCTAGGTTATAAGGGCCTCGGGCAAGAGTCCTCTTTTCATAGGGCTCAGAGAGAGTCAGCAAGCTGCCTTCTGTGCTTCCTCTCCCTCAGGACAGCTGCCGCTGCCCCAGGTACCCTCTCCACCTTCCCTGCTCGGGGAGACTGTTGCCCCACCCAACCAGGCAGGCAGCCCTGGCAGCTGTTTGAGGGAACGGGCATTCTCATCTTTGCAGGCCAGTCTTCCCTAATCATAACCCTACTACCCAGGGAAACCAATGCTTTCCTCCCAAGGCCCCCCGGGATGACGTACACAGCCCTGGTTGGGAACGGAGACATGGCAGTGTCATGGGGGACTGCTGTCACCACCCTGCTGTTGGTACACTGGTGTGGATTTTCTCTGAGAACACCTACTGCTCGAGTGATACCTGCAGGGAACAAACCCTTCTCCATTTCAGGAGGTTCTCTCGGGAAAGCGAGAAAGAGCATTGCATTCCCAGTTAATGTATCTTGGGACTGGAAATAAAGAGCCCCTGTGGTGTGTAGGTAGCCATGGAGAGACAAATAGGCGAAACTCATAGGTTGAAAGCAAAGCAAGCATTTGACCAGAGACGCGGGGCTTGGCAGGTGCAGCTAGGGCAGTGATAGGGAACAAGCACCAAGGTCTGGCTTCAGGAAGGGAGACTGGGACTGCCTCTGAGAGGGTGCACGTGCTTTGGCAAAGAATAGAGTTCTTCCCTGAGGGTGGTCCCCTTCATGCCTCTTGGAAGTGGCTCATGATCTGAAAGATTCCTTCTCTCAGGCTTCCTAAGAAGGCTTACCCAGGTTTCCATAGACTCTAGGACTGCTCCTGAGTGCCAGCTAGGCATTTGGGATCTGTGGACAGCCAGCTCCATCTGGATACCTTTATACACCCTCTACCTCCTCACTCACGAGTGGCCAATGGGATTAATTATAGAGAAAAGTGACCTGGTTCTCATGGGGGCTGGAGGCAGTAGGGGTTATGAGTGTGATGAGTGGTGGCAGAGACCGCAGAGGGCTGTGTGCTGCCAGCTTGCAGAGTGGTTTGGGACATAGAGACAGAGAGGAGGGTGTTCAGGCTGTTGATGCTAGCAAGTCCCAGGCCTGGGAGGCAGGAGTGACCAGCATCCTTCTTGGTGCTGGAGGCTGGACTTGCTGCCAAGGAGGTTTTGGTTTTCCTTCTCTATGAACTCTGCATCTTTCCAAACCCCAGAATCATCCCAGGTGTGTCTGGGAGGCTGCAGAGAACTGCAGTGGTGCTGGAAAAATGGGAGATGCCACTTAGTGCATTACCTGTTGATGTGAGATTTTTTTTTAAGTGCCCAAAGCTCCTGTTGACTTTGCAGTATGGGCCTCTGATCCTTTATGTCTTATTGTACGTATTAGTTCCTGATGATTTCTGAGCTGCCAAGATTCTGTACTTCAGGTCTTCCAATCATTTCAGAATCCAGCCTGCCTAGCACAGGGGTTGAGCTCCACCTTGCAGCTCTGACTCAGATATGCAGGCAGCTGCCTCTCTGGCACGTGCTCCTGGCTCTTGGTTGGGCTCCAAGCCCCACCTGCCTGCCTGCACCTACTGCCCACACCGGGTACTATTGTGGCTTGGAGGCAGCCTTGGAACCTTTCAGAACTTTCTCACCTGCTACAGAGGCAACTCCAATTGGGCGGTGACTCAGCAGCCTGCTTGGTGGCCAAGCCAGGTTATCCCTGACTCAATGAGAGGGAGGGGGCCTGCGGGGAAGGAAAGACTGGGATGTCCTTCACTACCCCTGACAGCCTCAGCACTTCCTTATGGCTTGGACCACAGCTGGCCCTTAATTGGTCTGAGTAAAAGCACTTTGATTAAGCTCACATGAAAGGGGTTGAAAGAGTTCAAAGCTAGGCAGGGCTTTTGGGGTGAGGAAGGGTGGTAGCTATTCAGGCGATGGTACAGGGGAGATTCTGCAGCCTCAGACAAGAAGTTGGGGTGCAGAGGTCACGGGGCATAGTCACATGGCTCCTTGTCCTGTTGTCTCACTCTCAGCCCTCTCACCTCTGCTCTGCTGAGAGTGAGGGAGACCTATGGGAAGGGGTTTACTCCAGATGAAAGGCCTCTTCCCATCCTAGGCTGCCGCTGCCTGAGGAACCCCAGCCTCCCTATGGAATGTGGGAGGAATCTTGGCATGTGGCCAGGAAGACCTTCATTTCAAACATCATGGTTGTCCTTGGCTGTCCAAAGCCCAGAACTTCCCTCCATCTCAGCCCCCCTCCCCAAGGTGCAAGCTCTGTTTCCTTCTGGGTTTGCCATCACCGTAGGAGTAAGTCACCGTCATCTTAGCACTTTTGACAACTTTGGGATAGAAATACGGTTGAGGCAGAGGAAG
This sequence comes from Ochotona princeps, assembly GCF_030435755.1. Taxonomy (NCBI): domain Eukaryota; kingdom Metazoa; phylum Chordata; class Mammalia; order Lagomorpha; family Ochotonidae; genus Ochotona; species Ochotona princeps. The sequence goes on along the minus strand of NC_080833.1, from coordinate 113,503,069 downwards.
GAGAGTTCAGGGAATGAGGAGTGAGGAGTGGGGAGCAGCAGGGCATGGGACTTGAGAGGAACTGTCCAGGGTTGAGGATCAAGGCTCCTGGCCAAAGACTTGTCCCTAGAAAGACTTGTCGCTGGGCTCTTGAGGATGAGCACCAAATCAACACGTCTCAAGGCCAGACAGAACCTGCAGGAGCTGCTGGTGTTTGCATGTGCTCTGCAAATTCTACTCAAATGGACAGTTTATGTTTGCATACCCCGAGACAAAGGCTGCTCACTACCTCATTTAAGGCAGCCCAAACCACCTCAGGTTAGCCCTGGCATTTGGAAAGCTCTTACTGGTGATTTGATAGGTTGTCCCAAGCAGCTGACACAAGGCCCTGGTTCTGTTCTTCTGGGTCTCACAAAATAAGTTCTGGCTCTTTTCTAAGATGTCCCTTTTCAGATGACGCCCCTACCCTGGTCACTGTACAGCCTGAGTCCACGTGGGGATGCACCTAGTATTCTGGAAATGCAGGGCTCTCCCGCATATTTTAGGAAGAAGATGTTGAAGGCAGGGACCTGAGAGAAGTGAAGAACTTTTTTTGACTTTTCCCCTTGAGCTGGGCCTGTTAGCTCCTCCCTTTCCCTGGCAGTCCTCACAGTGCTGTGTGGCCTCTGAGCTCCACCCACAGGGTGCCATCTTCCCCTCTCCTGGTGTCTAGGCAACGGGAAACAAACACAGAGGGCAGAGCCCAGCTGGCCAGGGTGGCCTTAATGGGGAAGGCTCTGAACCTGACATGCATCTGGTGTCATTCTGGCGCCTTTGGCTCTGACACACCGTGCTGTGCTGCCCTGGGAGAGGGACTGGGGGTATAAGGCAGGCCTTGAGCCCCGCTAGGAGGCACAGTATCATGGCTCCTCTCTGAAGAAATGGGACAGCAAAATCAAAGGCAAATTTCATGTCTACCAACTAAAGATCAAAGTCTCGTTGGATGTGTGGTTAGCTCATCACCAAGTGTCTTGCTCTCTTTTCCTCTCTCCAGACATGCAGACTTATGGTTCAGGACCAAGCATCTTTGTCACATCCAGAGGGCCTGGCTCAGACTGCAGGGAGGATCTTGGGTACTTAGGACAGGAGGGCCCAAGACAATCATCAGTTGTCACTCTGGGCCTCATTCTTGCCCATCTGTCTGTATGTTGGCAGGGTCCTGGTTTGTTTCACAAGCCCTGAGCTGCTCTCCCCACCGCCTCCCTGCACCCAGTCTTCCTTCTGGCATATCACCACTTGGGCTTCAGATCACTGTTTCAACATCAATTCCAGCTGGCTGGGCCCTGTGCCATGTGCCATGACATGCCACCCTCTGGGCTAGGGTCTACTTCGCTCATCTGTGTCCCCTACTTGAGGGAGCATTCTGGAAGGTAGAGACCAAGTCTCCTTAACAACTGTTCCTCCCGGGCCTAGCACGAAGCCCAGCCATCTGTCACAGGGATGCAGGGTCTGCTGCATGAGGCTGATCTGTCTCCAAGATCTCTTAACTCTTTCTCGTGCTTTCCACAGCTCTTCCTTGTCTGCACACCCCCTTGATAACAATTCAACTGCCGAACTTCAGTCCACACCCTTTGCTATCGTTGTGTTTTGTTGACACAGAAATGGGGACTATGTGTTGTCCGCTTTTTTTGTGTCTGGGCCAGTCCTGAGATTCTGCTGAATTAGGAAATCTGGGCATATGCAGACTCCCTCTCAGGTGCCTCTGCTGACACGCAGTCTGAGCAAGGGCCTAGGGAGTCTCTGGGTCACCGTTGTCCAAAGCTCTTGCCTCCCAGCCCTCATGTGGGCTTTAACTTCTAATCCCAATCCACATCCTCAAGCCCAACCCCAAGAGTTGTGTTCAACTTACTGCTGTTCCTTGTCAGAAAACATTATTAAAAAAACAAACAAACAAACAAACAAAAACAAACAGGGCCTGGCAGTGTGGCCTAGTGGCTAAAGACCTTGCCTTGAGTGTGCCGGGATCCCATATGGGCGCCAGTTCTAATCCCAGCTGCTCCACTTCCCATCCAGTTCCCTGCTTGTGGCCTGGAAAAGCAGTCAAGGAAGGCCCAAAGCTTTGGGACTCTGTACCCGTGTGGGAGACCTGAAAGAAGTTCCTGGATTCTGGCTTCAGATCGGGATAGCATCGGCCGTTGCGCTCACTTGGGGAGTGAATCATAGGACAGAAGATCTTCCTCTCTGTCTCTCCTCCTTTCTGTATATCTGCCTTTCCAATAAAAATGAAATAAATCTTAAAAAACCCAAAGATTTATTTATTTTTATTGGGAAGGTAGATTTTTACAGAGAAGGAGCAACAAATCTTCCATCTGCTGGCTCATTACTCCCCAAATATCTGTAACTGCCAGAGCTGAGGCAGACTGAAGCCAAAAGCCAGGAGCTTCTTCTGGGTCTCCCATGTGGGTGACTTGAGCCACCCTCCACTGCTTTCCCAGGCTGCAAGTAGACAGCTGGATAGAAAGTGAAACACCCAGGACCCAAACCGGTGCCTGTATGGGATGCTGGCATTGGCAGGCATAGGATTAGCCTGTTGAACAACTGCCCTGGCCTGCCAAAGCACATTATCCCAGTACGCCACTGCTGCCACCTCTAAGCCCTGCCTTTTTGTCCTGCCTGGGCCTCACTGGGGTAATCCTTCAGCTCCCAACCCTTTTGCTGAGTGCTGGGTGGAGAGAAGGCAGCTGCAACAACTCCTTGGCTTCTGTACAATGCTGTCCACCCACAGTTGTGTAAGGCTCCTGCCCCCAGACTCTGGCCTCGCCTCAGAGAACTGTTCTCTCTGGGGGATTCCCTCCCCGGGCATCCAGAGGAGGGCTCTGGTCTGTGTGGGGACTCTCAGGTGGTACAGTTTGGAAAGGGAGAGGGCTGGAGTAGGAAGCCCAGAAGGAAGGGTTGGGTAGAACTCTGCTCTGAAGGGGATTTCGGAGGAAGGGCAGGTGGCAACCTCTGCCTGCCCTACCCTAGATGGTGGTGGTCTTGGGCAGCACTCTCAAAGCAGCAGCCTTTGGCTTCTCTGGGTCCTGACACTGCCTGGTCTCCCCTCTCAAGTCTCCATTCACTGCCTTCAAGGCCTCTGTCTTTACTATTCAGTTTTTGTCTCAGAATAGAAACTGATATCGTCTCTATCAGGGCTATTCTCCACAAAGTGAATGGAAGAGGAACCATTGTCCCCAGGAGAGCTGTAAGTTCCTCAGGGAAAAGCAAGAGGTCCTTTTGGAAATTCATAATAGAGTCCCAGATCATAGTCCAGGTCCCCCATCTCTCTCGTAACCTCAGATGGAGCATTTACATGTCTTGCACGTCTCTTCACCAATGACTGTCTCCCTGGGGGCGTTAAGGGCTGTCTAATAGTCTCCTGGATGTGTCCCAGGAGTAGGACCCTCCTCTGCAGAGACAGACAGGGGATGTAGGCAGGCCTTAGGAAGAAGACTGTAGGCTACCTCTCCGCCCAGTTCCATCAATCCACACTGCAGAGCTCCAAGCCCAGGGCGGGAAAGCCAACAGCTGTTTTTATAGGATCCACACTGCAAGGATGTGGCAATTAAACCCTCCCCAGGTGGTGCCCTAACCTCATGTGCTTAAAGACCCCCAGGCAATGCCTTCACCAGGCTTCTAGGAGCCTCTGGGCCCCAATCTCCCCTGATTCCCAACTCCTGGTCCCCAAAACCAGACTCCCTCCTTCACTCATCTCTCTAAGTCTCCCTCTGTTGGATCCCATCTTCCAGTTCAGACTGGTGTCAGAGTACCCCTCGTCACCAACAGCTTCCTCTACCTGCTTCCCCAAACCCTTTCTCAGCCATGAGCTTTGGTTATGTAGCACGACACCCAAGGTGACACTTATTATGGGATTCAGTGTCTCCACACTCCTCAGCTGGGCTCAGGCACATCTGGACCCCTCCCCTATGTCTTAGGCATCAATCAACACCTACCCCGGGATTCTCCCAGAGCCGATGGACAGTCCTGGAACCAGCAGATGGAGGCCGAGGCCTTTCTACATTCTCATGAACACACTTGTTCTCAAGCGCCATTAACCATGTTTTAAGCCTAATCATATGAACTTGAACCCCAAACTCACTTCTAACCCAGTTGTAACCCCAATGCTAAACCAATCTCAATCTAGACTTCAATTTAGCCCTAACTACAGAAGATACTTCAAAGCAGAATTGTGGAAAATGGATTTAAAAGGTAAGTTTATTTTGGTACAAAAATATTTTTTGAAATCCATGTGTAGCTTTTTCACAATGTGCATTTCCATGTATTTGGGGGAGGGGGAGCTCTTTCCAAGCACAACTGTAAATAAAACTAAAACTTGATTTCTTAGTATAACATAAATTCCAACCATGCACCTTAGCCTATTCTAGTGCAATTGTAATCCTAATCCCAACTTCAGATCTGACCTCTGTCTCATTCACAGTTTCAGGTAACCCCAAACTTAACCCTGACTCTACCATGCAGCCCAACTGCAACACCAGCGCAGTCCAGAACACAGCGAAGCCCTTACCCTGCACTGTACCTTTAAGCAATCATGAGCACACCTTTTTCTTTCAGCCTTCTGCTTCCTAGTCCAACCTGGTTCCCCCTCTACTCACCACTGACCTGCACTATCAGGTCTAGTATGGCATAGGGCCACCCAGTCGTTTTCTTGGGCTACTCTGCCCTGGCAGTTGGGATGTGTGGCTGCCTCTAACTTGGGCTGCAGCAGCAGCTAGCCAAACCTCCATGTTTCTCCAGGCTTCTGTTTCCCCAGCTGGAAAATGGGGATAATGATCCCTGCTCTGCTGAGGATTCAGGAAATCCCATAAACCTAAAAATAAATAAGGAAATAAGGATATTCACTGTGTACATCTCTTGGCTCCCAGAACGCCCTGTTATTGTTGGGAATTCAGGTAGAGGGGGTTTGGAATAGAGATGCGTGGACTCCTTGTGCTTCCTTATTGCTTGGTCTTATTTTTTCCCAGCAGCATCCCTGAGTTCCACAACTCTCCCCAAGGCTCTTCCCCCAGTGCCCTTGCTACGCACCGCGTCAGGGCTGGTGGAAGGCCCTGGTCTGCCTCGATGGAGTCCTGCTGCGGAACAGGCCCGTGCAGCAGACCTGGAGTCGAGGGAGGCACATGGCCTGTTCTGTCGCCCTGGGCCTGCCAGCAAAGACTGGCCCTCCACCTTCTGCTAGGACCTGTGCTGGCTTAGTCCCCTCAGGACCAGTCTCAAGGACCCAAGGACTTGATCTGCATGAATCCTTCAAGGCCTGGCCACTCTTCCTGGTCATGAGAGCCGGGTGATTCCCCAAGGCAGGACACACAAGAGGGGGCCTGGCACTGCAGAACAAAGACACCTGCCTCCTTCACACCCACACACTCCCAAAGGCACATTCTTTCCTAGTCCTGTCCTCTCCAGCATCCACCCACTCACCTCCCTCTCCCCAAACACCTCCACTCAGGCCTCTGGAACTACCTTGACACCTGTGGGCCAGATCAGGGCCTGGATTTCTTGCAACACCCTCCTTCCAGGGATGACTGAATTGCACAGGGTTCTACAGTGGCCAGCCAGGGGGAGATTCTATCTGTACACACCCCTCCCTTTTCTCTTTTGGCTCAGGAAGCTTGACTCCCTGGTAGGCAGGCCTGGCACTCCCAGTCTCTTTCATATGACAGGTGGGGGGCGGCTTCCCTTCAGTTCCAGGTCCCAATATAAGGAACGGGGCTCTCTCCCTGGTGCACCTGCACATCCCTCTGAACGGAGTGGGGTCCGAGTGTCACTGGAGGGATAAGGAGGCCCGAAGAGGCTGGACTTGGAGCCAGTAGGCTGCTCTGGAATTCAGGGGTAACCCTTCAAGAATTGGTCCACCTTCCTCTCCGAAGCTTCTCCTTCCTCTTCCCCATTTCCCCCAGGGAAGGAGGCAGAAAATGAGTGGTGAGCGGAGCTCTGTGGACGCTGTCAAATGGGGCAACTGTTGTCACCCCAAGGACGTGGCCAGGAGGAAGTGGAAGTTTAACAGGTGCCTAATTATAAGTCCCGCTGGCCACCCTGTGCTACTCTCGGGACCGGGAAGAGCTTGGGTGAGGGCTGGGTAATGCCTGGGTAGGCCATCCTGTCACCCTGCTAATTAGGGTGCCTGGGACTCCTCCCCAAGGCGGGGACCAGGCCCCCTCCCTCCCATTGAAATAACTCCGGCTGCTTCCCAGCCAGGCACTCATTGCACCTTCCTGCCACCCCGGGCAGTGTCTGGGCCCTCGACTCCCCTCCCTCCGCCCACCCAACACACCCACCACCACCAGCCCACGGGATACCCAGCCCCGACGGAGGAAACACCAAGCCTAGAGCCATGGGAGTTCGAGGAGCCTTCCACCTTCTACTCGTGTGTCTGAGCCCAGGTATGGGGCTGGGCAGTGGGCAGGCATGCCCACCAGCATGAGGCCAGGTGGGCAGGGAAAGGTGCAGCTAGGACTTACGGAGGAGACTGCAAGGTTGTTTGAAGGTCCTGGTGGGCACTGCCCAGTCAGTCACATCTGGCTGAAACCTGGGTTTGGATATTGTCAAGGGGGTCTTTCCCCAGGAAAGCTGGAACTGGAAGGTTGGGACTGTGTGTATGTCTGTGTGGTGTCGCAGAGCCCTGGGGAGCCTGCATAGGGCACAGGTGTCTCAAGGGCTTGCACTGGAACCAGGGGGACAGGACTTGGAGTTACCTGTAGGCACTGGAGGTGGGGCAGGAGAGTGTCAGGTGAGCAGTGGGCTGGGACTGGAGTGTTGGGGGAGCAGTGTGGGAAGAATCAGCTTTCATCTCTGTGTGGGAGGGCCTCTGCCGAGGCCACAGCCGCTGGGGGAGTTGCTGCTTGCCTTCAAAGGGTCAGAGGCAGGGCTGGGGTGTGTCTGAGTGGTTTGAGACCCCTGGGCTTCCTGGACCCTGTGAATTCCAAGCTAGGACCCTCTTTCAGGATGATCACCCTGCTGTAGCACTCAGGGTGGGGGTGGGAGGACAGCATTCAGGTCTGGGTGTTCTGGCTGCCTGCCCAGCTTTCGGGCATGTCCCAGCAAGGGTCATCGCTGGAAATGTCTTTGTGCTCTTCCTAGGGTCTGGATTTGGGAGAAAGAGGTGTGAGGGTGGCACGCATGAGGGGAGAGCACCTCCACTTCTGTGTGAACATGTACTTCTGGCAGAAAGCATGGCATGCCTCCGGGAGAGCAGGGGAGGCTGAACTCACTCAGCAAGCTGCGGCTGTGCCCTGGGGGACCTGGGCAGTCCTGTGTGGTGTGTATTTGTGCACCACTGCTCTCCCTCCCCTTCCTTCTCTTCCCTCTGACATCGCCACAAGGAGGATTCAGAGTTATAGAAGCAGCTTGAAAATTCAGAAAGGATTTGCAGGCGGAGGGCAGGCACGAATACTGAGCTAACAGCAATACAAAGTGGCTAGCCCCTAGCACTGTAGGAGGATAATGAATTACCACTGTCCTCTTTTTTGGGGATGGGATGCAGGAGTGTTGAGACTCTTCCTACCCGTCTGTGTCCCTACCCAGCTTTCTCTTCCACCCTCTCTTCCTTCCCTCTCTCATACTCCCTCGAACAAGCTCCCCTGTCCTACAGCAAGAGGAATCAAAGGGAGATACCAAGAACTACTTCCCAGGGAGAGGGAGGGGATGCAGAAAGGCTGGAATCCTTGCAAGGAGGTCGAGAAAGCTTCTAAGGAGACTGAAAAGCTAAGGCGAGGCTCCATGGCTGGGAAAGGCAGGGTGGGGGTATTTTTTTTCCAAGCGTCCCTCCTTCCCAACTCCCTTCCCTCAATACTTACCCTCCCTCCTGGCTGGCCACACGGTGTGGGAAGAGAGAAAACTGTGGTTTGAGTTGGCAGCTCTTCCCCAGGGAGGTGTCTCTGCTCTCCGCTGAGTACTGGCACATCTCTCACCGGTCTCATGCCGCCCCAGGATCTGGCAGGTGCAGCAGGATCCTTATCTCAGAAATGAGCTAGTATTCTCTTGGCCTAGGGCTGGAGGAGGCAGCATTACCAGGTCCCGTTAGGGCCCCAGCAGCCAGCCAGCATGATCTGGGTAACCCTGAAATCTAGCTGGGTTAGGGCATGGCCTATGGCCCAGCCATGGTTTAGAGGCAGTGTTGGGAGAGTTGAAAGCACCTCTGTTGCTTTCCTACAGCCAGGCTAAGCCTGCCAAGCAGGGCTTCCTGAGATGTGTCTAGTCTTGAACGAACGCACATGAGACCACATGAACATGTAGGGGGTGTGTCTCCTGGATTAGTGTTTTAAAGCTTGTGTGCAATTGTGCGTCTCTGTTTTGGAACGGGGAGGGGTGTTGCATGGATATATACTTCATTAAGTAACTAGGGTCTATGTGTTGATTCTTTTTGCCTGTGACAGTGTAGTTGTGTGTGAGATGAATATGGTACCAGCCAGAATGATTTCTGGGGGCTGGGATTCCAAAGGATGTGGTTGATTCAAAACAGAATGCAGGTGGAGGGGAAATTGGCTGGGTAGGGGTCTGAGGAACTTGGGGAGGCAGTGAGCTAAGGGCCGGGGTGGGGCAATGGGTCCATCCCCTCTCTTATCCCTCTCTAGGTCCAACCGGTTGGGGCTAGCACCAGCCTGGGGCTTCAGGGGAGGGAGGGAGAGCTTGGGCCAGAGCATCCGGATCCTGGCTCCGCATGCTGGCTGCCTGCCTCTGACTCAGTGGGAACGCGCGTGTGGGAGCGGCTGCACCTGAGCAGCACAATCCCACAGAGGGAAATGCCACGCATGTCACACTATGCTCACACAGTCCTGCAGAGACACATGTCACACACGAGCAGCCAGGCTCCTGACCATGGGTACTACCACTTAAAGCCCTGGCACATCCAGGCAGACACATCACTTACCACCTGATATATACACCAGCCACGGCCACAGACACACAGCCACAGACACACTCCTTCTTCTCTCAGGCTGGAAGGGGACCCCAGAAGTCACTGTACCTCACTGCCTGCTTCTAGACAGCAGCGCCTCACTAAGCCCAGCCATGTAGGTGTCAGGCAGGTTGCTTTGAACCACTCAGACGTTTTAATCAGAGCATTTAACCACTCCGTGTGCCCCACATGCCTTCACATGTACACATCATTCCTGTGAGTGTGTAAGCAGTACTTACCTTGTCGTGGTGCATGCTTCCCTTACAGTACACATAAGCACACAATGTACACACATGTGTACCTATTCCATGAATGTACACAATCCTGTATACATACAAGCCTAACAATACATATTTATATGCAATACACATATCCACACAAACAGCATTCAGTCTGGGAATACACATACAAGTGCATACACAGACACTGCCACATGATCAAACATGCAACTCAAGGATGCAGGACACACCTTGATCACTTCATGCACATACACAGACATACACACGAAGAGCGGCCCATGCTCCTTGTGGAAGCCCCACAGAGCCCTGGGTGAGCAGCTGACTGAGAATGGCGATGCCAGAGGCTGAAGCTGATGGGTCAGCCCCAGCTCTGCTCCTCTCACTCCACCTGCCTTGCCCTTCCCTTAGCATTGCTGTCTGCCGTGAGGATCAACGGGGATGGCCAGGAGGTCCTGTACCTAGCAGAAGGTGATAACGTGAGGCTGGGCTGCCCTTACATCTTGGACCCTGAGGACTATGGTCCCAATGGTTTGGACATCGAGTGGATGCAGGTCAACTCAGATCCCTCTCACCGGGAGAATGTGGTGAGTGTTGGACACAGGATTCTCCTTACTCTACACCTGCAGCTATCTCTCTTCTTCAGGGACATGCAAAATTAGAACATGACACTCAACTTCCCCTAGGCTTCTCAGGCAATGGGGCAACACAGGGGAGAGCTCTGCAGTGCTGAATCCAGCTGGCCAGCCAGTTTGACTCCTCCTACCCCTTCCAGAGGGAGGATGGAGTCTGGTCCTTTCCCTCAAGAAGTTCTCATCTTGAAGTCACACTCCCCAAAAGCTTGATTTTACCCCTTCTATGAGGCACGGGTGCATCAAGCTTTATTCCCTTTTGCAGCTGAGACAAGTTTTGGAAGAAAAATTGAATGAATTGTTCAAATGGTCAACCCAACATGGCTCTCCTTCTGCTTGGTTCAGTCCCTGTTTCCCTGTCTTCTTCACAGTTCCTGAGTTACCAGGACAAGAGGATCAACCACGGAAACCTTCCCCACCTGCAACAGAGGGTCCGCTTTGCAGCCTCAGACCCCAGCCAGTATGATGCCTCCATCAACCTCATGAACCTTCAGGTATCTGACACGGCCACCTACGAGTGCCGGGTGAAGAAGACCACCATGGCTACCCGGAAGGTCATTGTGACTGTCCAAGGTAGGGCCAGATTCTTCTGGGCTGCTCCCATCAAAGGCTTCTTGAATGAGGGTGGCTTGGCTACTGGGAACCTTGGCTCTGCCTCTTGACTGACGCTGGGCTCACAACTGCCTGTTTCTTTGCAGCACGTCCTGCAGTGCCCATGTGCTGGACTGAGGGTCACATGTCCAAAGGCAATGATGTGGTTTTGAAGTGCTTTGCCAATGGAGGCTCCCAGCCCCTCTCCTACAAGTGGGCCAAGATCAGTGGACATACTCATCCCTACCGAGCCGGGTCTTACCACTCCCAGCACAGCTTCCACTCCGAGCTCTCCTACCAGGAATCTTTCCACAGCTCCATCAATCAAGGTCAGGGGAACTGGCGAGAACAGACTAGGGATAAGTGGGAAGATCAGAGCCTCTGGGACCTCTGGAGCTTCCCTGAGCTGTCACTGTCATGTGGTTACATTTGGAATCCTTGTGGCAGACTCCTCCTTGGGGCCTGGCCCAAGTGAAGAGAAGACAAAAGCAGGGAGTCAGCCAAAAACAGAAGAGTTAATTTAGAAACAGCATGTTCTGAAGCAAAGATTGAACCTCTGGCTGGGATATTGACCAACAGCGAGTCTCAGAAAGTGGCTTCCTCTCTCTTGATTTCTTTATATGTGAAGGGGGAATATTTTTACCTTTCTAGGGCATGGAAAGAGGCATAAACTGAGTTAAGTCACAGGCAAAGAATGACAAGGCTGGAAGGGCCCTTCCAGCTCCATGGTTTTAAAGATCATAGCTCAGAGAAGCAGGCTTTGCTCTGGGGCCACAGTGGGGATTGCAGGTGTCTGCCCTCCTGAGTGACAGAGGGGCCCTTCCCTCTCTCTGTGCTTCAGGCAGAAGAGGAGACAGGAGCTGGACCTGTGTGTCCTCTGTTCTTCCAGAATGGGTGTCCATCCCCCACCCCATTCCCAGGGTTGAAGCTGGGGCGGAACCTCTCATCAAACCCTGCTGATGTAACCTCCATTTCAGGCCTGAACAATGGGGATTTGGTGTTGAAGGACATCTCCAGAGAGGACAATGGGCTGTATCAGTGCACAGTGGCCAACCATGTGGGCTACAGCGTCTGTGTGGTGGAAGTGAAGGTCTCAGGTAGGTGCAAGTGGCCTTGAGACCCCGGACTATGAGGGTTGGACTGGAAGTGCCCTGGTGGGAAGGGGGATGGTTGGGTTGGGTCACCTTACCACTCCCGACCTTCTGCACTGGGTAGACCTTCTCAGGGCAGAAGCGTCCTGGGCCACCATCTCTCTCCCCAGACCTTGCCCTGATGGTCCTTCCTTCTTCCCACAGACTCTCAGCGTGTGGGCATGATCATCGGCGCCGTGCTGGGCTCCCTGCTCATGCTGGCCTGCCTGGCCGTAGGCATCTGGGGGCTCATCTGTTGCTGCTGTGGGGGCGCCGGGGCTGGAGTCTCCCGTGGTGCCTTCGGCTACGGCAACGGCGGCGGGGTCGGCGGAGGGGCCTGCGGCGACTTGGCTAGTGAAATCAGGTAAAACCTGATGCATGCTGCATGCTGCATGCTGCGGAGGGCCAGGGAGCCGGCGCCCTGCCCTCTTCACCCCTGCCTGTCACCTGCGGCTGGGACCCCCACCCTAATCCTGCCCGCCATCGCCACGGAGTGCTGGGACCTCAGCATGTCGACCTGCCACCCACCGCATGGCTTCCTCTCCTTCCCCACCCCTCTGCGGCCCTGCCCTCCACTCCCCTCTTGGTCTGTGCACCCACTGTCTGTCTGGTCTAGACTGTAAGCTCCAGGAGAGCAGGGCTCATGTTTTTCTTCCTCCCTCCCCACTTTCCCCCTGTATTGCGCCGGTGAGAACTCTGACATAATTATTTAAGAAGTTGATAAGGATAGTGTTAGAAACTGACATTAGAAACAAACTAGAAATAAACATAGAAAAAGACTAGCAGTGCTAATGATTGCAATGCCTTGGGGAGCCAGGGAAAGACGGAGAAGGCTGAAGGGCAAGGATGAGGTGAACGCGCAAGGTCAGGGTTGAATAGGGGAAAGAAAGGGAAAGCGCGGTAGCACTTCTGCAAGAAGTCAGGGAGGGATGGAGCGCGCCAGGACCGGGCTGTTCCCCCTGGGTTGTCAGGACGTGCCCTGCATGGAAGTACGGGATTGCAGGTGGCAGGAAGGGGGCTAAGAGGAGTAGGTTGGGACCCAGGGAGAGAGGCTAGGGGTAGAGGGCGGGAGGCGCGGGAGTCGAGAGGTTGCCACGAGCTTCCAGCTCTGCCCAGGCTGTGACCACGCTGCGCCGCGCCGCGGAGGAGCCCGCTCACCCGCCCGCCTGTTGTTTTCCACAGAGAGGATGCCTTGGCGCCTGGGTGCAAGGCCAGCGGGCGCGGCAGCCGCGTCACCCACCTCCTGGGGTACCCGACGCAGAACGTCAGCCGTTCCGTGCGCCGCAAGTACGCGCCTACACCCTGCGGCGGCCCCGAGGACGTGGCCCTGGCGCCCCGCACCGTCGCTGCCGCCTGCGAAGCAGGCCCCTCCCCGGTCTACGTCAAGGTCAAGAGCGCCGAGCCTGACGCCTGCGCCCAGGCGCCGCTGCCTTGCAAGGACGGTCTTTTGGTGTGAACAAGCGTGCCGCGCCTCTCCGGGCTGCGTCCCGGCTGGGAGGAGGGTGAGGGGCTCCCTGCCCGCAGCTGGGGACACACGCGGGAAGGTGCCGACAGGGCTTGTCCCAGACCGCCCGGCGGTTGGGGGCTGAAGACATTTTCTTCTGTAAATTCGTAGGAAGGCGCGGTCTCCTCCCCTGAAGTGGGAGGTGCTTGGAGAGGGTGGAGGAAGGCTGTCCGGTGCCCACTCTGCACCCTGAGGCCCGAAGCTCGGGGAGAAGGAGGGAGGAGGAAGAGGTAGTGAGTGTCCCCAGCCCGGTGTCCCCAGTCACGGCAGAGGGCTCCGGGGGTTGGGTCGAGGTGGGGGTCTGGATTAAGTTGTTGGCTGTGTGTGAGATGTGAAGTCGGTTTGAGCTCCGAGGCAACCATGTGAGCACAATAAAGAAGCTTTGAGACTGGAGACGGAGGTGGTGGCCGTGCATTCCCAGGAGGTTTGGGTGTGGAGGGTCCCCCTGGAGAGGGGGAGAGGTTGCCCCCTTCCTACCGCAGTCCGTGAATCCCTAGGACTGGAGGGGGGGCTAACTCAAATGCTCCCAGCTGCCTCCCTTCTCCTCACCTCATCTGTTTAATTCTGACTTCTCTGTCTCTCCCAAGCCTCTGTTCCCCTCTGCACAAAACCAGGTAGGGTTTGGAAGGCAGACTCCCCCAGACCTTCTAGCCCAGCCCTCCCGTTGGTGGAAAGGGGATTAGCATGTACGGAGCACCCACTGAATGCCTGTTACCTTTTGATATGTTGTCTTCTTTATTCCTTACGTTAGTTCTGTAGGTTGCATTTATTCCCATAGCACAGATAAAGAGAGTGAGGCTTAGAGGAAGTGGGTGTCTGGACCAAGGCAGAAAAGCTAATGGTTCAGGATCTGACCTAGGCATGCTTACCTCCAGGAAATCTGTCTGCTTGTCTGACGCTTAGATTCCTAATGGCATTCCTGACCAAGGCTCTTCCACCCTCTTCCTCAGTGCCTCTGGTGGCTGCGCATGATTTCCTAGCACACTGTCAACATTCAGGAGAATATATCATCTCTTGCACCTGCTTTTGGTTCGTCCCCAAATAACTTTTGTCCCTTGGCTCAAGTTCTCTTAGAAAGCTGAAGTCATCCCCTCTGCAGTTCACCACGGGGTTGTACTTCTTCAGAGTGGCTGTGGCAGACACACAGCAGGACAAATAATTTGGACACGTGTCTTGTCTAGGGGTAAGAGCCTTGAGAAGAACATAGTGTTCCAAGTTCACTTAGTTCTACTACCTCTCCCCAACCACCTGCTGTAGAGATGTGTTTACACAGAGAGAGAGGCAGAGAGAGAAGTCTTTGCTCCCCAGATCCTGGAAACCACCAGAGCTTGTCTGGGCCCAAGTCAGGAGCTCCCGTGTCTCTTGTGTGAGTAGTAAGGACTCAAGCATTTGAATCACCTTCCATGGCTTTTCCCAGGCCATTAGTGGGGGCTTGGATTGAAAGTGGAGCAGCCAGTGTGTGAACCAGTGCTCATATGGGATGCTGGCATTGTAGGCAAAGGCTCTTCTTGCTGTGCCGCAATACTGGTCCCTTTGTCTTGTTACTAATTCTTCCGTTGTTACTCTAGGTCACACGGAGTGTGGGATACTCATGTACCTCAAAGTATCTGGGTTTAGTAAGCCCTGTGTGGTTATATGTAACCATGCAACTCCTGAGATGATGGACTGGATGTTTGCAAAGGGGGTGGTGACATTGATTGCTCTGCCTTGGCAGAGCCAGGGAGGGGGAAAGAGAGAGATTGGGGAGATAAAGGGAACCAGAGACAATTGACTTGGGAGGTGAAATTCTTGGGGATAGGGACAGGAAGAAGGGAGTTAAACACTTGTAGCTGTGTTTGACCACATTTAAGAACATGTACTGGATGACCCCAAAGATCGAGAGTTCCATTTGCAGCAGAGCATTGTGCCTGGTACACTTTGTCCTAAAGCAGAGGGCTGCTGAGGGTGACTTGAGGAGGGCACCCCCGGAACAGAGAAGGTCCAGCTCAACCTCCTGCAAGGTGGAGGATAGCGAAGGGCAGAGGCTGCCAGCTGGCTGCACAGGTTGTGTGAGACTGTCTTCCTTGGCCAGGAATTGTGGAGTCATGCTCAGACTTAGCTGGTGGAGGGATGGGAGCAGTTAAGCTCTGGTTCATTGCAAGAAAAACTCATTATAAAGCAGCAAGAGAGGTTGCAGAACATCTCAGGCAACAAGTTCCTGTTAGGGTGAGTCAACAGTGAAGCCAGGAAAGTTCCTAAGTCTAGTGCCGGATGATCCAAGTCATCATTATACTCACCATCCCCGGGGAGATCGGAGAAGGAAGTTTCTGATATCACGATTGTGTTTAAGGGAACTGTTGAACTTTTTTCCTTCACTTCTACATGGAACCTTATTCAGTGTTGGAAGAGAAGACTGGAGGGGGAAATAGTTCGACGCTGGCTTTGGGAGAGGGGTGGTTTGGAGGCAAGGAATTCTGGATTTGCAGAATTTGACAGTTTTTGTGATTTCGGTACTCCCACAATGGGTGATTTCAAGTTACATCCTGTCGCTGGCATGGAGTCGGGAGAAGTGTTTGGTATACACAACTGTATAATACCCTCATGAAGTGGGAGAACTGCATAATTTCAGGAGCTTGGTAATAGTGAACTGTAAGAAAATAAGGAGCGATGAATTATTAATACTTTATCCCCTTTGCATTCATGCAAATTATTAAGTTCATA
Source organism: Ochotona princeps (assembly GCF_030435755.1). Lineage (NCBI taxonomy): Eukaryota > Metazoa > Chordata > Mammalia > Lagomorpha > Ochotonidae > Ochotona > Ochotona princeps. The sequence continues at coordinate 113,487,374 of NC_080833.1, read as the reverse complement.
TTTCCTTTTTAATAATGGCTGCCTTCAACAACTGGCTTGCAGACTTCAGACAGAGCATGTATGTCTCCAGGCAAGCAGAAATGGGCACACCAGGCTGCCGCAAAAGTGGGACTCAAGGAGAGTCCTGACTTTTCAGACAATCCGCAGTCAGTTATCTTCCTTCTCCTTCTCAGTTTTCCTCCTGGGTCTCTCTTCAGCCTCTGAATTCTAGTTCTTCTATTTTCTAGTTCCTCTGTGCACCGAGAAATTATTTAGATAATTTATACATTCTTGGTTCTAGGTCATTTGGTGGGTAGCCATCAGAAACCAAGTTTGCCATTCACAGATTTTCTGGGAATTCTTCTCCTAGTACATCAGTCTAGGAATGTGCTCTAGAGACAGAGCGAGGCCTTTATGTCTCAGTTCTTTGTTTTCTCCAGATTCTCAGAAGTCATTTCCTAGCCATCGTAAGTCCCAAGTTCTTGAGACTGTGAGCAGGCTAAAGGCCTCGTGCCTTTTCTTCCATGTGTTTCTCTCAGGCTAACTTTCCAAGTGTGCATGCTGCTGTTACCCTAAGCCCTGTCAGAATGTGGTGACTCTGGGAAGTAGAAGTTCTTACTTCCTGTTGGGAAGAAAGGAGCTTTGGGAATTACCCAATCATGGTCCTTCCAGCATTATGAAACTGTTGTATTACTAAGGACATAGGTGGGGACTGCATCAGGATTTTGTCCTCGAAACTTCCTCTGGGAGTTTCCTCATGATTCGTTGGAGCCTGGAGAACCCTGCTCTGGAAGGTACCTTCTGAGCCCATTTGCTTGGATGCAAAAGGATTCCATGCAGTTCCTTATAGGCAGGAGAGGAAGGATGTGCTGGAGGGAAGGAGCAGGAAAGGAATGCAGGCTTGGTGAGACCTTGGCTGCTTCGCAGATCTGCAAGAGGCTGGGTGTGGTCACTGTGCCTGCTGGTAGGGAGTGGACAGGATGACCTGCCATGCCTCTGTGGTGAGTGCATGGGCAGAATGGGGCACCAGGAAGGAGGCTAATCCCTGGACGAAGGCAGAGAGGGTGAGCAGAGCGTGGTGGAGCACACCTACTGAGCTCATCTTCTTGGGGCTGAGTGTCAAGTGAAGCTGAATTCCCACTGGGTTTCCTGATGGTGAAAGAAAGAAGAAAGAAAAAAGAAAGTTCTTGTAATTAATATTTGTGAGCTGGCCATGTCCACATATGAAAGCTTTAGTTTTGGACAGACTTGGATTTTTACAGTCATTTTTAAAAGTTCTCAAGACTCGCTTGTTCCTACTTCCTTCCTGCCTTCCTGCCTTCCTGTCTTCCCGCCTTCCTGCCTTCCCGCCTTCCCTCCTCCCTCTTTCCCTCCCTCCCTCCTTCCTTGATTCATTTGATTTATTAGAAAGGATGGGTTATAGAGCAAGAAATCGATCTTCCATTCATACTGGTTCACTCCCCAAATAACCTAAACTACCAAGACTGGAACAGCCCAAACCCAGGAGCCAAGAACTCCATCCTGGTCTCCCACATGAGTGGCACTGACATGAATACTTGGGCAATCTTCTGCTGCCTTCTCAGGCTCATTAGCAAGGAGCTGGAACAACTGGGGCTTGAAGTGATGCTCATACAGGTTTCTGGCATCCCAGGCAACAGTATAACCTATTGTGCCATGAGGCTGGTCTCAAAAGTCTCAGTGTCTTCATACAACAGTAATAGGGCTTGTTAGCCAACCTCGAACATGGTTGGTCACCAACTTTCCACATGACCTTACTCGGTAAGAGAGCAGTCTTAGAGGCCTAGGTCTGACCACATAGAGGAGGGGTGGAGGCCAAAGCAATGGGATGCTCCCAGGGAGCAGGATGGCACAGCAAGAGTGAAGCTTTGGGACTGGACCTGGAGGCAGTTCACTGCTTGGGGGAAGAGGAAAAGAGATCAGGAAACCACCAACGAGGAAGTGGAACTTGCCTGAGACTGCTGCATCCATATGTGAGGGTTGATACTGGCGTGTCAGCCACTGTGGCACTAATCAGCACCAGAAGCACCTGAAAACCAGGTCGCACAGGGTCCCAGGGCTGGCACAGGGTCCCAGAGTGCTCAGGGCCACCTTTCTGGGCCAGGTTTGCCCTGCCCTCCTGTGTCCTTTCCTGTCCACCTGCTCTCAGCTCCTGCTGCACAAAGCCCCTCTGTTGCCCTCTGGACCCAGCACCTCTGTGGGGTCCTCTGTGTCACTAAGTTGAGTGTCCCCTCCCAACCAGCTTGAAGGAGGAGGCTTCCTGGTAGGGGATGCATGCATTTTCTTTAACTCTTTGGGAAAAGCAACTCATTCTTGGATTTGGACTCCTTCAGCACACTCTAGGCCTCTCTTCCTAATCTGCAACCTGCCTGGGGAGGGTCCTCTTATCAGACGCTCCCTGGGAGGCTCCTCCTACCTGGGTGCCTCCTGCAGCATTGTGGTCCTCCCCTGTTGTGACTCTCCCACTTCCTGTTCTAGTCCTAGCCCCCACCTCTCCTCAGCCCCTTTGCTAATGCTTGCCTGTGAATCTCTGGCCACCCCTGCCTCTGTGCTCTTGCCCCACCTGCCTTGGTTATTCAAAAGGGCAGCCTGGCCTTGCCCTGTCCTACTGTTTTTGTGCTTCTCCCTCTCCCAGACAAGGAGAAGCGGTGTTTGTTATCCTTGGCCCATCTTGGAATTATCCTGTTACTCACCAGGCTCCATCCTACTAGACTTCCCTGTTTTATCTCCTTATTATCTTCTCACCTGAGATCTCAAGTTCACTGTCTGAGCTGACCCTTGCTAAAATTAGTGTGACAGATACAGTTTGAATTAGAGACGTATCCCCTAGTGTGGGGTAGTAACAATGGCCAATGCTTGCAATTTTGATGCATGTCCCCTCCAGTCCTCTTAAAGGTGCATGTGGAAATTGCCCTTGACTGACATGGGAATGGTTTTGCCTGTGACCTGGGCCTCTCAGGGCCAAGGCAGTGGACCTTGGCACAGTGTCCTTGTGCCTTTACTGACATGCCCTGTCGGAAGCTCTTCCCTGCACCACACCATGGGCCTCTCATTCATAGTTTCTTAAAGATCTGGAGAAAGGTTTGTCTGTGAACACTGCTACTAGAGAGGGCAATGGGTCCTTGGTCAGGAGCCCAAGCTGCTGTCACAGGACTGCTCCTATTGGGGAAATCGGACTCCTTCCTTCCAGCGAGCAACAGCCTTTCAGGAATGCAGCACCTAGGGTGCAAAGGGAACCATCCCCCAGTGGCATGGCCCCACAAGCTCCTGTCCACCTGAGCTTCCCAATGACAACCATTGAATTTACGTCCCCAGGCCACCTCTTGTGAGATATTTAGCAGGCATCTCAAACTCAGCATGCCCCAAGCATGACTTCATTCCTCACACTGGCTTCTAACCGCTTCTTGACCATCATGGGGTTTTGGTTTGACTCTTTGCTTAGCTCTCCCAATGGCTGAATCCTTGCCTCCTTTCAATCTTTACACAATTTCCTCTTTTTCAGTAAGATATGCTGTGGCTACCTCTGCTATACTCCTCATAACCTGTATCCTGCCCCCTGCCTTTAATCCACAGCACACATCTGCCCTTGCATGCCTGGCAATTGATTTGCAGTGATTGCTGCTATTTGGCATCGTTGCATAGCTCATTAATCCTTGGCCTGAAGTTCTGGCATCCCATATGGGTGCCAGTTCTAATTCTGGCTGCTCCACTTCCATTCTAGCCCCCTGCTAATGGCCTGGAAAAGTAGTGGAGGATGGTCCAAATCCTTGGTACCCTGTATCCTCATGAAATACCTGTCAGAAGATCCAGGCATCTGGCTTCAAATCAACCCAGCTGGGGCAATTACAGTCATGTGGGCAGTGAACCAGAAGAAGGAAGATATTTTTTATCTTTCTCTCTTTCTCTGTAATTCTGCCTTTCAAATAAAAGCAAACGTATCTTTCAAATTAGTAAATACATATAGTTTCAGAGCATGGAGAGGTTGGGGGAGGCAGACCAATGACTGCAGGAGGAGTTAACCTCAGCCCTAGGGCCCCTAAGGGATGAGAAGTTCGTGAGGGACAGCCCATCTCCTTGTGGGGAACAGGGCTGAGAATGTCCTTGGAGAGTGGGAGGGCCATATGAGCACCATCAGCTGACTATGTTTCCTGGAAGGGGGAGATCTAGCAATGGACTCTCCCAAGCAGAGACTTCAGGCTTCCTCAGTGAGGAGACACCTGAAGAAGAGTCCACTTGTATGCCCTTTGCCTTCCTCACTAACCGCTGAGCAAACCAGTGTTTTTGGGCGACACACTCATTGTGTTTGAGTGGTGGGATTGGGATATTAACCTGATTCTTCTAGGAGCAAATGCTGCCCCCTTCCCAGCCCCACCAGGGATAGGGGGACACCATTCAGCTCTTGTGGTGACATAGAAGAATGATGCACTTGATTGTTGACTCAGCTTCCTGCAAAGCTGGGAGAGTCCATGTGATGAGATCACTAATGGGGAGAAGCTTCTGGGAGGAGGCAAGCCTGGGGCTTGGCTGTGAGGTGTTGGATGGCTGAGCGAGGTAGCTAAAGGAGTCTATTCCAAGCTGAGAGGAACTTGGATACAAGGACAGAGTGCTTGAGCTAGTCAGGTTCAGGGAGCAGAGTGTGTCTGGCATGCGGGGTGTGTGTGGGGGTTGCTGATGGCTGCACCTTCATGTGAAGGTCTTCCAGGGCTGAGTAAGTAAGGCGTGCGCTCCATCACAGGGCAAGGAGAGGACTTCCTTCTCTGTGATCCAAGCAGAGGCCCTTATTCCTTCCCTGCTGGTCGTCTGATGAGGCCCTCTCAGAGCTCCAGTTTCCTTTCCCTCTTCCCCTGCCTACAGAGGGGACAAGGACCCTGACTGACTCAGGCCTTCGGAAATGAAATCTGGATCTAACGCAACATGGAGGCACTGCTAGTCCCCCGAGGCAGAGAGATGCCTTGGTACCAGGCTGTTTCTGTGTTTCTAAAGCCAGCTGGTTGGGAAGCTTGGGCTCTATGCAGTTGGATCCTGTCCTTGCTGTTTAGAGAGGCCCCTCTTAGGGGACACTGGGATACACTCCCTGTGGGACTCTGCGACAGAAGTGCACGGGGGCTGGGGTAAGGACAGTCCCTTGTGGCTATGGAGGCAGTTCCGTTTCTCTCCACCATAATGACCTCAGCTCCTAGGTCTTTCAGAACTTTCCAGAGCTATGTGGACAGGATCCAGAGGCAGAGAAGCTGGCCAGGATGCCATGGGTCCAGCACAGCTCCAGTAGAGGGTCCCGTGGGAAGCCCTGTTGGCCTAAAGACGAACTCAAAGCCCCTCCACCCAGGGGTTCATGTTGAACAAACTCCACAAATTCAGGAAAATAAAAGCCTACCTGCCGACAGGTGTGTTCCTGTTGTTCTGAGTGGGATGGAGTTGGGGCTGAGGAAGAGATGGCTTTTCTATCTCAAGTCAACTTGCATCTGAATGATGGAACTGTATCACATGAAATTACCTATATGTGAGCTTTTTTTTTCCAAAAAGATTTATTTATTTTCACTGGAAACGCAGATTTACAGAGAAGAGAGAAGAAAAATCTTTTATCTGCTGGTTTACTTTCCAGTGGGCACAACGGCTGGAGTGGAGCCTATGTGGTACTGGGAGCTTCTTTCAGGTCTCCCAAGTGGGAGCAGGGTTCCAAGGCTTTGGGCCATCCTCTGTTGCTTTCCCAGGCCACAGGCAGGGAACTGGATGGGAACCTGCACCTATACAGGATCCCAGCACTTGCAAAGGGAGAATTAGCTAAATGAACCATCGTATTTGGGCCCTATATGACCATTTTTAAACTACAAAATGACAATTTTCTCATGATTCAATCTTATTGTTCAGTCTCTAAATGTTTGTTTTCTAGGCTCCTGCTCCCTGATGAAGAAAACATTTAACTTCTTTTTTTTAAGATTTATTTTTATTTATTTGAAAGGCAGAATTATAGGGAAAGAAGAAGAGAGAGAAAGAGGGAGAAAGAGCTTTCATCTGCTGGTTCACTCCCCAGATGGCCATAATGGCCTGGGTGGGGCCAGATTGAAGCCAGGAGCCTGGAGCAGGGTGCAAGGGCCCGAGCACTTTGAACATCTGCTGCTGCTTTCCAGGCATGTTCGCAGGGAGCTGGATCAGAAGTGGAGCAGATAGATGGTGCCTATATGGGTTGCAGGCACTGCAGGTGTCAGCTTAGCATGCACAGTGCCGGCCCCAGAGAATATCTCACTCTTAATTTCACCATAAAATAGGCTCTTCTTTCTATACTTCCAGTTTTGATTAGTGGTACCCCCTCTGGTGACTAGTTACTTATGTCAGATACCCATTGCTTTTCTGTTAACCAAAAGTACACAGTCCCCTCTCTCCCAACTTTTGAACAGTGTCGAACCCATCCACTTCTATGCCTCCACCCCCTCCTTCCTTCCAAACTGCCATTACTTCTTGGTAGGGTTGCCACGGCTGGTTCATCTCCCTGCTTTCTCTCTACAGCCCTTCCATTCATTCCCTAGACCCCTTCCAGGGCATGTAATGGGAGGCCACCATTGATGGCTCACACCTGCTTGATAGCGGACAGAGCATGGAAATGGAATTTCTGCACCCCGCCCTTCCTACATCCCCTCCCACCATCCTCCTTCTGCATCATTCACAACTGACAGCGTGGAAATTACTTGGGAGGTTCTGCACACCTGGCCCCTCCTGCTTTCTATAGGTTAGTTAACTGTAAGTTTGGGCTCTGTTAACTCCCTTCCTGCCTGAAGCCTGCTTTGTACTGTGTGGCTCTCAGTCTGATTGGAGGATGAAAGCTTAAACCCCCTTGACTTTTGCCACTGGATGCAGTATCTTCTGGAGTGTAGCAGGAGCTGCTGTCACCAAGCTTGGAAAATAAAGACTCCTCCTAATATCCTACACTTGGGTCCAGTGTGATCTCTCTCGCACCCTGCAACAGATAACGTGATCTTTTAAAAGTGTTACGGCCCTTCTTAGAGCTCTTCAGTAGCCTTTCACATTTATGATTAAAACATTTAATAGCTATTTAATTTTTTTTTTTTAATTTTATTTTAAATTCATTAATTACATTGTATTATGTGACACAGTTTCATAGGTACTGGGATTCTCCCCACCCCTCCCCAAACCCTCCCACCATGGTGGATTCCTCCACCTTGTTGCATAACCACAGTTCAAGTTCAGTTGAGATTCCCCCATTGCAAGCATATACCAAACATAGAGTCCAGCATCTTATTGTCCAGATAAGTTCAACGGCTTCTTAGGTATACACTCTCTGGTCTGAAGACAGAGCCAGCAGACTATCATCCCGATCAATTAAAAGCTCCAACATACCATCAGCAAAAATTTACATCACCATGGAATTAATTGACATAGTAACGAGTAACCAATATGGTAAAAGTAAATGCGATTTCTTATCCACCTTCTGTGACCACCTCATTGACATTTCAATTTAGGTTTATACACAACATATAACATTCATAACATAACTTGTTATACATAACATCGTGTCATCTTAAATTAAGGCAAACATGTGGTATTTAACCTTTTGGGATTGGCTCATTTCCCTTAGCATTATGGTTTCCAGTTTGGCCCATTTGGCCACAAAGAACTGCATTTTGTTTTTTTTAATAGCTGAGTAGTATTCCATGGAGTAGATGAACCATAGCTTTCTTATCCAATCCTCTGTTGATGGGCATTTTGGTTGCTTCCATGTCTTTGCAATTACTGATTGTGCTGCTATGAGCATAGGAGTGCATGTTGGTTTCTCATAAAACAAGTGTTCTGGATATATTCCTAGGAGTGCTATTGCCGGGTCATACGGTATGTTGTATTTGAGTTGTTTGAATGTTCTCCATACTGATTTCCATAGAGGCTGTACCAGCCTGCAGCCCCACCAGCAGTGGAGTAGGGTTCCCTTTTCCCCGCAACCTCGCCAACAAGTGTTGTTGGTGCTTTTATTCATGTGGGCCAGTCTTACTGGCGTTAGGTGGTACCTCATTGATGTTTTAATTTGGATTTCCCTTATTGCCAGGGAACTTGAGCATTTTTTCATATGTTTATTTGCCATTTGGGTTTGTTCCTTTGTGAAGTGTTTGCCCATTTCCCGTGCCCATTTCTTGAGTGGCTTGTTTGTTTTGACATTTTGGTTGTTTTGTAGCTCTTTGTATATTCTGGAGATCAGCCCTCTATCACCTAAGTCGTGTGCAAAGATCTTCTCCCATTCTGTGGGTTGCCTTTTTACTTTGTTGATTGTTTCTCTAGCTGTACAGAAGCTTCTTAGTTTGATGAGGTCCCAATTGTTTATTTTGGTCTTGATTTCTACTGCATCTGGAGTCTTTTTTAGGAAGTGAGGGCCTACCCCTAAGTGTTCCAGTGTGTTTCCAACATTTTCTTCCAAAAGTTTGAAGGTTTCTGGATGTAGGTTTAAATCTTTTATCCATTTGGATTTGATCTTAGTATATGGTGAGAGATGTGGGTCTATCTTTTTGTTTCTGCAGGCTATCAACCAGTTGTCCCAACAGCATTTATTGAACAGACCTTCCCATTTGCCTGGGTTGTCGTTTGTCTTTTTGTCAAAGATTATTTGGCTGTATTTCTGTGGGTTCCCATCTGGTGTTTCTATTCTGCTCCATTGATCTTCTTCTCTATTTTTGTGCCAGTACCAGGCTGTTTTGATAACCACTGCCCTATAGTATGTCCAGAGGTCCGGAACTGTGATTCCCCCTGCTAACTTCCTGTTCTTGAGAATGGTTCTAGCTATTCGTGGTTTTTTGTGTTTCCAGATGAACCTTTGAATCATTGTTTCCAGGTCTGTGAAGAATGTTTTGGGCAATTTGATTGGGATTGCGTTGAATGTATATATTGCTTTTGGCAGTATAGACATTTTAATGATATTGATTTTACCTATCCAGGAGCATGGGATGTTACTCCATCTTTCTAGATCTTGTTCAATTTCTTTTTTAAGTAGTTTGTAGTTTTCCTCGAATAGGTCTCCTACATTTTTGGTTAGGTTAATTCCCAGATACTTCATGCTTTCCTTTGTTACTTTGAATGGTATCTTGCTGGTTAGATCTTTTTCCAACTTGGGGCTGTTAGCATACACTATGGCTGTTGATTTTTGTTCATTAATTTTGTACCCTGCCACTCTACCGAACTCTCGTATAAGTTCTAGTAGTCTCTGTGTTGAGCCTTTTGGCTCTTCCATATAAAGAATCATGTCATCTGCATATAGTGAAAGCTTGACTTCTTCATTTCCCATTTGGATTCCTTTGATTTCTTTTTCTTGTCTTATGGCCTCAGCGAGTACCTCTAGAACTATGTTGAATAGCAGCGGAGAAAGCGGACATCCCTGTCTTGTTCCAGATCTCAGTGGGAAGGGTTCCAGTTTTTCTCCATTCAGTATGATGCTGGCATTGGGTTTTGCATATATTGCTTTGATTATGTTGTGGATTTTTCCATCTATGCCTACCTTGGTTAGGGTCTTTAGCAGGAAGTTGTGCTGAATTTTGTCGAAAGCTTTTTCTGCATCTATTGATACTATCATGTGATTCTTGTTTTTCAGTTTTTGGATGTGGTGTATCACATTTATGGATTTGCGAATGTTGAACCATCCCTGCATTCCAGGGATGAATCCTACTTGATCTGGATGAATGATCTGTCTGATGTGTTTTTGAATTCTGTTGGCTAGGATTTTGTTGAGAATCTTAGCATCAATGTTCATCAAAGAGATAGGTCTGTAGTTTTCTTTCTCTGTAGGATCTCTGCCCGGTTTTGGGATTAAGGTAATGTTGGCTTCATAGAATGAGTTTGGAAGGGTTGCTTCCTTTTCTATTGTTTTGAAGAGTTTGTAGAGGATTGGGGTTAGTTCTGTTCGGAATGTTTTGTAGAATTCTGTAGTGAAGCCGTCTGGGCCTGGGCTTTTCTTTGTTGGGAGGTCTTTAATCACTGATTCAATCTCTGCTTCAGTTATGGGTTTGTTCAGGTTGATTGTTGCCTCTGGGCTAAGTTTTGGCAGGTTGTGTGAGTCTAAGAACTTTTCCATTTCTTGGTGGTCTTCTGATTTGTTGGAGTACAGTGCTTTGTAGTAATTTCTGATTATGTTCTTAATGGTTGTAATGTCTGTTGTTATGTTGCCTTTTTCATCTTTGATGCTGTTAATTCTTGCTTTCTCTTGTTTTTTCTTTGTCAGACGGGCCAGCGGGGTGTCTATTTTGTTTATCTTTTCAAAAAACCAGCTTTTTGATTCATTGATTTTGTGTATGGTTTTTTTTATTTCTATCTGGTTGATTTCCTCCCTTGTTTTGATGATTTCTTGTTTCCTGTTGTGTGTGGGGCTCATCTGCTGCTGCTTTTCCAATTCCTGGAGGTGTGTGGTTAGTTCCTGTATTTGGCGACTCTCTTGGGCCTTGACATGAGCTCCAATTGCGATGAGTTTACCCCGTAGCACTGCTTTGGCAGTGTCCCACAAGTTTTGGAATGTTGTGTCAGAGTTTTCATTGGTTTCCATAAATTTTTTAATCTCATCTTTAATTTCTTCCCTGACCCATTGTTCGTTTAATAGCATATTGTTCAGCCTCCAAGAGTTTCTATATTTCCTGGGACATTTTGAATTGCTGATTTCCAGTTTCATTCCGTGGTGGTCTGAGAGGGTACATGGTATGATTCCTATCTTTTTGAAGTTATTTAGATTTGCTTTGTGTCCTATCATGTGGTCGATCCTGGAGAAGGTGCCATGCACTGCTGAAAAAAATGTATAATCTGTGGTCTTAGGATAAAAAATTCTATAAATGTCTACCAAGTCTAGTTGTTCTAATGTTTGTACGAGCTCTGTTGTTTCTTTGTTGAGTTTTTGTTTTGTTGATCTGTCTATAGTTGTTAGTGGGGTGTTAAGATCACCCACTATTATTGTGTGTGTATCTATGTCTCCCCTTAAGTCTGTAAGTAGTTGCTTCACGAAGCTAGGCGCATTGGAATTAGGTGCATATATGTTCACGATTGTAATTACTTCTTGATGGATCAGTCCCTTCACCAATATATAATGTCCTTCTCTGTCCTTTTTGATGTCTGTCAGCTTGAAGTCTAGGTCATCTGAGATTAGAACAGCTACGCCAGCCTTTTTTTCTCGTCCATTGGCATGAAATGTCTTTTTCCATCCTTTCACTTTAAATTTCTTACAGGATTTTCTGGTTAGATGTGTCTCTTGTAGACAACATATAGTTGGGTGCTGTTTGATGATCCATTCCGTTAATCTATGCCTTTTGATTGGTGAGTTTAAGCCATTTGTGTTTAGAGATAATATTGAAAGGAATTGGTTTTGGGCTGCCATGAGTGTAAGTATGCAAGTGTGTATTTGCGACTATTAGAGTTCTTGATTGGTTGACTTTTCTTGTATGGATTTTAGTGGGGAGGTCTTCCCATTTGCCATCTTTGATTTTGGTTTGTATTTTTTCTTTCTGGGTTTAGCACCTTCCTGAGGAGATTTTCCAGAGCTGGTTTCGTGTTGATGTATTCTTCGAGTTTCTCTTTACTGTTGAAGTATTTGATTTCATTCTCGAATATAAATGAGAGCTTTGCTGGGTACATTATTCTTGGTTGGCAGTTGTTTTGTTTCAGGATTTGATAGGTTTTACCCCATTCTCTCCTTGCTTGGAGCGTTTCTTCTGATAGGTCGGCTGTGATCCTGATTTCCCTTCCCCTGAAAGTAATCTTATCCTTTTTTCTTACTTGTCTTAGAATGGTTTCCTTGTATTCACTTGAAGGTAGCTTGAGGACCACATGTCTGGGAGATGATTTGTTTGGGTCGTATCTCCTGGGGGTTCTTTGCCCTTCCTGGATTTGTGCTGGATTTATATTTCCAATATTCTGGAAGTTCTCCTGTATTATCTCATTGAGCACCCGTTGCAAGCCTGTCTCCTTTTCCACTCCTTCGGGAAGGCCTATTATTCTAATATTTGATTTTTTGAGGTTGTCTTTCATTTCCTGTATGGACCAATTGGCTTTCTCTAGGTTTGTCTCCAACTGTTTGATGAGCTGCTGCCTTTCATTCTGATTGTCTTCCAATTCTGATATTCTGTCCTCTGCTGTGTTCATTCTGTTGGTTAGGCTTTCAATTTTGTGCTCTATATCGAGGATTCCCTTTTTGATTTGATTTATTTCTGCAGTGATATGGTTTTCGAATGCCTTAGACTCTTCCCAGCGCTTTTCACTCTCTCTGACGAATTTCATCATTAGCTTCTTAAAGTCCTTATCTGATAGTTCCTCTATGTCTTCATCTTGCATCTCAGATATTGAGATTAGTTTTTGGTTGTATTGGGAGGGAGTGCTTGATCTTTCCTCTGGGTCATTGCTTTTTCTGATACTTCTCCTCATTGTGTTTTTGCTTCTTGTTGTTTTGAGATTTTAGCGGTGATTCAGCTGAGCCGGCTCTGGTTTGGGGTCTCCGGCTGAGCCCAGCAGGGCTTACTGCCTGAGTCACCAGCTGCTTTCAGGGTCTGTAGATCACAGCCCTGAGCTGGGTCAGGAGGCTTTGTGGGCCAGCCCTAGTGCCAGGCCCCTTCCCCTGTGGCTCCCTCTCAAAGGCAGTGCCCTACAGATTCACTCTGCTGGGCCGCGCCTGGGCTTTGGGTCACAAGGCTAATACAGCGGGGGTCTCCGCCTCAGTGCTGAGCCGAGACTCTCCTTCAGGGCTTGAGGTTAGCACAGCAGGGGCTCCTGCTGCTCGGAGTCTAAAATCCCCAACCCCGGCCTGTGCTGGGCTGGAAATCTCCGCGGCCCCAGTGCCAAACTCGGAAGCGCTGCTCCGCTGAGGGCTGCAACACCGCAGGCAGGTCTTTCCGAGTGGGCTCCTGCTGGGAAAACCTGTCCGGCCAGTTCAGCTGAGCCCGCTCTGGTCTGGCCTCTCTAGCTGAGCCCAGCTGGGGACTCTGCCCTGAAGAAGCCACTTCCTCAGCTGCACTCTCTCAAGGGTAGAAGCTGATCTCTGAGAGGCACAGAGCCCTTGAGGTGAGATATGCCCCCACTAGTCTGCTCCTCTGCCCAGGACGTGAGGCCCTGTCGAGCGTTGCCCAGCCTCTGGGGCTCAGGGCGAGTCCAGCAACAGGATCCACTGACTCTCCCACAGCCAGTCCACAGCTCAGAGCCGATACGGGGATCTCTGAGCCCCAGTCCCACAGCGCCGCTCCTGTTCCCTCTGCACTCTCCCTCAGCCGCTGAGCAGCGGGTAGGCAAGCCTCTGGGAAATCTCCCCTGCTTTTCCTCCACTTCTGCAGGGATGATGCACCCAATGATCAGTCCAGTAGCCTCCTCTGGGGGCTCCTGCCTTCCAGGGGACTGGTGCCCCTGTCGGTGTGGGCGCCTATCCTTCCAGCCGCCTCTGTTTTCCCTGGGGCGGTTGAGCCTCCGCCGCCTTCCCCCTGCCTGGGATCGTGACTCACCAGGTTTCTCGCGGCGTGCTGTATTTTCTTTCCTACTTTTTGCGGCTGTTCCTTCACGCTGTGTAGATCTTCTTGCTTTAGTGGACTCCAGTGACCTTCTCGTTCTTCTCCCTACAGTTTCGCACCTCCTGGCCTGTTTCTCTGCTGGATCGGCTCCCCTCCTTCCCTACTCCACCCTACACCAGCTCTCTGCAGTCGGCCATCTTTTTCTCAAGAAGTCGATTTACTTTTTTTTAATTACAGAGTCAGATATACAGAGAGGAGGAGAGACTGAGAGGAAGATCTTCCATACAATGATTCACTCCCCAAGTGACCGCAATGGGCTGGTGCTGTGCCGATCCGAAGCCGGGAACCGGGAACTTCTTCTGGGTCTCCCATGCAGCTGCAGGATCCCAAGGCTTTGGGCTGTCCTCAACCAGCTATTTAATTTTTTAAAGCTAGTGTTACACAGAGAGAGGAAGATACAGAGAAAGATCTTGAATCCACTGGTTCACTCCCTCAATGGCCACAATGGCTAGGGTTGGGGCCAGGTGGAAGCCAGCAGCCTGGATCTCCGTTCAAGTCTCCCAGGTGGATGACAGGAGCCCAAGCAGTTGGGCCATCTTCTGCTGCTTTCCTGGGCCATTAGTAGGAAGTTGGTTTGGAAGTGGAGCAACCAACACTTGACCCAGCACCCATGTGGTGCTGCAGGCAATGGCTTAACTCACTCAGCCATGATGCTGGTCCTTGTAACTTTTTTTTTTTTTAGCTTTAGTTTTCATGATGCTGTAATTAAGTTTTCTATGTTTTAGCAGCTCCATGTGACTCTTCCTTTACTGTCATCTCCTCCCAGGGGAGTCTTGCTCAGACTGTGGCCCAGAGGACTATCTCTCAAGGCAGGATCTTTCCAGAAGGACTTTTACATGGGCCTCATTCCACAGCATGGCAGGCAGGACCATGGGACCCTCCCCTGCAGGAATGCTGCTTCCTCTGAGAAGATGAGCAGAGCAAATGAATGCTGAATGCAGATGGCACAGTCCTCCAGGAGATCAGGGTCTGTTCTAGGTTTGATTCCAGATCCTTGCCCCTTTTGTGTTCTTTCTGAGCTGATTGGGAATGGTGATTCACTGCTAGTCGTGGGGAGAGATCTTAAGCTCAGGGGCAACATGGGAATTAGTCCAGAAAATGTCCAGGGGAGGGAGCCTCATAAAGTTAACAAGTTACTAACGTGTATTCTAGCCTCTTGTCTTGACAAATGACCTTCACAATGATCTGCAAGGCTAGGTTCAGACTCAGACATCAGTTTTGGATTCTGGGCTTTCTCAACACAACAGTTGTATAGCAAGGGCTAACTTCCTACCCCAGGCCCAAGTCTAGACCCATCATCTTCTTATCACCAGCTCTGTTCTGCACTGTACAGGGCCTTGGGCCCACGTGTGTGGACCCGTTAGATTTCATCCATGCTTATCCCCAGGCCTGCCCTGTATTTATCCTCAGACCTGGGACTGTACATATGTGTGAGTAGGTCCACCTTTGGCAAGACAAGCTGCTGCATTCTCTCTGGGCAGGAAATTCCAGGCCCTGGATTTCTAGAGTCTGGTCTAGAAGGGGGAGAGTGAGCTCCAGGCAGTTATCTCCTTGCTCCTGGACTGAAAAGGAGGAGAGCCAGAGAGGCCTTCCACACAGCACAGGCTGGGGCAGCTGCTTTTGTGTCTTGGCGGAGAGGTGACACTGTGTTCACAGCCTCCTGGGTGTCACTGGGCAGGTGTGAAGCTGCAACATACCTCCTGCTGTGCTCATCCTCTCCAGGCAGTCTGCAGAACATGACCTCTCCTCCAGTCGCTGCCTGGATTTGGCTGAGGCTCCTCTGGCCTTTGGTATAGAATCTCGTCTTAGGTGACAGTGTGAATGAGAGCCCCACCTCATCACCAGGTACACTGAGGGCTCAGCCCCACGCAGCAATTTTTCTTGGAGTGGCCAGGCCTGTGGTTTGTGCTGCCACTGTGTTTGGCTTTTCCGTTATGCTGAGGCATCTCTGTGCATGGGAATCTATGTTCAGTGCTCAGGGGGGATCTGAGGCTCTGGGCTGGTGTGGGGATTGGTTAAGGGATTTCCTGAGAATTCTAGGTTGAATGGTCATTGGCAAGGGGCAAGAAGGATTCCAGTGAGTCTCTGAGCAGGGAAAAGAGAGCGTGTAGATTACCAGTAGATTTGGCTGTTTTGTGGGGTGAGGTGAGGTTGTGTCTGGTCCCTGGGCCTGCTGAGCAGTGCCACAGAGAGTGCAACAGAGCTCTGAGCTCCTGCAGTTGAAGTGACTGAAGGTGGGTGTATGGCCAGCATGGCAACCAGCAGACAAGCAGGCAGAACTGGAACCTCATCATTTTAAAACCCTCTTACAGACTGAGTTTGACTTATTTTCCATGACTTTGGAAGATTTCAGAACAGCCTCAGTCAGGAGGTGGAGGATTGAGGGCCAACAGGGTAGGTTGGAGGGCTAAGCAAGCCGACATATCAGTCTAAGCATCCCAGCCAGGATGCCCCGACCCAGGAGGATGGCACCAGCCCACGCACTTGTGAGTACTTGTGGGCTATCCTTTATCTGTAGAAGACAAGTTATCAGGTACACAGTGAAACCGATTCCTGGTTCAGCTCTGGGAGGCCTGCCCAGGAAGCCGCTAGCTCACAATGTAGCCAGTAGTGTCAGGGAAGCTTTGTTTCCAGGCAGAGTCTCTGTCTCCAGCTATTTTCCCTGGGCACTTGACTGGCTGCAACTGGAGTCAGGGCTCTCATAAGCCTTTCATCCCTTGAGGAGGGTTGTGTATCTATTGACCTGTTGGCATTATTTATTAACTCATTGCCTCCGTACTGGACCGTGAGCTCTTTGAGGACAGGGATTGTGCAGCTGCCATTTAGTAATCTCAGAACCCCAGTGGTACTGATGCCTGGCAGATCTCAAAAATGCCCCCCAGCTGAAGAGAGGGATGAATGTGCTATTCTAGAGATCTTTCTTCAAGCTTTTCTTTGAACTTCACTCTGTTAAACCAGCTACTCTTTCTGACAAGATGGCCTGTTGTTCTCTCCGCCCTCATAGACATCAAGATCCTTGACTTCAGCTAGGCCAGTCGAAGCTCTGTTAGTTGCTTCAGGGAGCAACTGGGAAACCGGGAACTGAAACAGAGTGATTCATGATCTGCCTCCTCAAAGCCATGTGGCTATATTTTTCCTGAAGTCTGGTTCTTAATGCTTGCTTCTCTGAGCTACCCACAATTTTATAATTCCTTCTTTTGCTTTAATTAAGATAATGGTTGGTTTCTGTTACTCGCATCCAAAGAACCTTGACTAATACAAATGTTTTCCCATCATTCATGATTTGTTAAAATGATATGTATTACATTCACTTATTTGGGTGATTTGCTTGATTGTATTGTGTGTTTCCTGATAATTTTATCACTGTTTTCCATTGCTATATCCTTTTTGAGTTCTGATATTTTCCTCAAACAACATCCTGAAAACAGTAAGCCTTTAGAGAACAACACATGGCTTATGCACGAACCCTTGTAGAATCTCTTCACTGGCCATTTTTTATTCATTGTTTTTCATTATTTGTTTATAGTGCATCCTTGCTGGAAGAGAGTCTTACATATTGCCCATGGCAGGGATGGAAAATAGGTTTTACCTTGGCTCCCAGTTTCAATTGGTTGGTAAGAGTAACTTGATGTTGTGTCTGGCCTCAGTGTGAAAAGTGTATCATAATTAGCTAGCCACTTGTGACATGACCCTGGAAGGTGGCAGTCTGGATATAGGTACGCATCTCCACAATTTCTAATCCAACTTCTCAACTAGCATGAAAATTCTCTTGCTTATAATCTTGCTCCAAGAGTGTTTCTGGTTAAGCACATCCATTGTAGCAGTGCATTACATATTTGGATGTCTCAATTTGTTAGAATGTTCTTCCCTAGTTATATGGTGTAGTGTCAGGGGCTGGACTGATTTAGAAAATCTGAAGGTGATTATGACTTTGCCACTGGCTAATTATGTAATTCCAGGGGAGTAACAACCTCTTTGGGGCTTGGCTTTCCACCTGAGATGTGAGAAACTTGAACTGAGGAACCACAAAGTTTCCTTCCAGCTTTAAGATCCTATTATTCTTATGAGTCAACTTCTGTCGTTTTATGACTTGCTCCAGTGGCCTCTGTCAAATAGTCTAGACTCATGTGGTAACCTTTCAAGTAATTGAGGCCATGTGGCCATCTGAGTTTTTGTTCCAGGCTAAACATGACCAATTCCTTCCTTCCTTCTTTCCCTTCTTCCTCTCTTTCTCCTTCACTTCTTCCTCTCTCTCTCCTCCTCTCTCACTTTCTTTCAAAATGTTTATTTATTTTTATTGGAAAGGCAGATTTATAGAGAGAAGGAGAGACAGAGGAAAAAATTCTTCCATCTACTGGTTTACTCCCCAAATGGCCACAACAGCCAGAGCTGAGCTGATCTGAAGCCATGAGCCAGGTGCTTTTCCTTAGTCTCCCACACAGGTTCAGGATCCCAAGGCTTTGGGCCATCCTCCGCTGCTTTCTCAGGCTATAAGCAGGGAGCTGGATGGGAAGTGAAACAGCTCAACATGAACTGGCACTTACATGGGCTGCTGCACTTGGAGGTGGAGGATTAGCCTGTTGAGCCAATGTGCCAGTCCCGTGACCAATTTGTTTAATCATTTCTCATATGATAGTTTCTGTTCATTTCACCATTCTGGCCAATCTGTTTGTGGACCCTCCAGTTTTCTGGTGTTTTGGTGTTCCTCTGCAAGTGTAGCTCCAAGGACTGGATTCAAGCTGGCTGGCCAGTGAGAGTATCCCTACTGTGTGCATTCCTGTTCCATCTGGCATGACAGTGAGCTGAGGAGAAGCAGTCACCACAGTTTTCCTGGGCCTGGACATAACTGTGTTTTTTTAAATAGGCCATTCTTTCAGCCTCAGTTCAGGGAGAAATGAAGTCAAATCTGGAAGGAAATGACGATTCCTGCAACGATTGGTAAGGAACCAAGAGCACCCAATAGATGCTACTTCTTACTAAATATGGGAGATTTTCCAGAGCTATGATTAATGTTTTGAGCAGCTTATTTTTCTATTTTGTGTTTTTGAAATGGAGAGAGAAGGATGGGCAGAGGAGAAAGGGAAATGAGAGAGAGAATATTTTGTATTCAATAGTTTACTCCCCAAATATCCACAAAAGCCAAGGCTGGCTTCATTCAGGTATCACACATGGGTGGCAGAACCATAAGTACTTGAGACACCATGTCCTACCTCCCAGGGTGTGCATTAGCAGGAAGCTGGAATGGACTGGAACCCAGGTACCCTACATGGGATGCCAGCATCCTATGGGTAGCTTAACTACTCCATTAAGTGCTTGCACTGTATTTCTTTGTTTCTAACAAGGTAGTGGGGATTCTGTCTCCACTGATGAAAAAATACCGCATCTAACTTTTCTCTTTTGCTATCTCCCCTGTTTCAGGTATCATATCACATGGCTTCTTGACCCTAGCAGCACTTTGTGTTTGCTGCTTATGCAGCAGGACATTGTAAAGACTGTTGATCACAGAATATAAAATGAAAATAAGGAAAAGCAAAAGTAGATTTGGACAAGATTCTGGCTTGACCACAGAACCACTGTGCCCAGTGATGTAATGGTTGTTCTTGGAGGGATCGGACACCTGGACTGATGAGTGGGTCTCCCTGTTCCCTAACCCCGGAAAGGAAATTCTGAAACCCATAAGTTCCCATGTGTTTGTGGTCCAGGTCATCTTTCTGGATGTTTCCCCCACTTTCTCACCTATGCTTGGATTAAGTTACTCTAGCCTCCCATCTGTGTTTTGTGAACACTAACTCTGCTCTCACTTCTGGGCTTTTGTATTTTTCTAGTTTTTTTTGTCTAGAAAACTCTTTGGCATTGCTTGGCTCATCTTTAACTCTCCTGAGCTTCTGGCTAAGTGTCACACATCAGACAGTGTCCTCCAACTACCTTCCCCTCAAACACATTGTTCTTTTTCCCAGTAGAATCTGGCAACATCTGACATACACTCATTGATCTCCATGATCTAGAACACTCCATGTGGGCAATGGCTATGCTTGGTTCACAGCAGATTCCCAATGTCTCAAAGTGTACTCAGCACACGCTGCGTCCTCAGCTTATGTTTGCTTTGGCATGACTTTTTAAAGCATCAGTGTCAGTGTTTATTAGCAGAAAAATCGATCTCACAAAGCCACTTTGTGCTTTTCAGTGGAGGGTTAGTTCGTTTCCTAGTTGACAAGTGAGTCACTCGGGCTGGGAACATCAGTTTATTTGAATAGCGTGGGCCTCTTCAAAGAGGGCCTGGTGAATCTCACTACAAAACCACTCTCTGAAGGAGGTCGCTAAGAGTCACCCTGTGAAGAGAGAACTGTGGGCCCCACCCACCTACAACTGCTCTGATCTGAGATGGAGCCTTGAGGATGAAGGGGATCAAGGTAAGGTGTGGTGTGTGTTCTCCTACAAAACTACCACAGCTCATGGCTAGGGCTGGGCTTTCTTTTTTCCATTATTTTAGTGAATGGGGCCAGTTTTTCACATGATTCAGTGGTCTGGAATGAGGTATGCCTTCTGCTTGCAGGTAAGGGCAGTGCAGCTGCCAGATTGAGCGACCGTGTGCACTGCTCATGTAGGTTGGGGAAAAGTGATAGGAGAGAAGTGGGGATAGGAAAAAACAAAGGGTAGATAAGGCCAGTGGACCATCAGGGGACCCCTGAGAAAAGCCAGGCAGGAAAACCCCAGGAAAAGAGTACAAGGCAGCAATGTGGATTTGGAATCATCTGTGCTGATCATTTGTCCAAAGTAGAGTGACTGCCTCGGATGGAGAGATTGAAGCCATCCCAGAGAAACAGGAGTACTTAAAACCCTACCCCATGTTTCTTTAATGTCTCCTTCCTCTACTGTCAAAACTTGAGTGGGTTCCCCGAAGAAAAATCCAGTTATACCATAGTGGGAATGCCATGAAATCCAGTTATACCATAGTGGGAATGCCATGAACCTTAGAAGCAACTAATCTCTGAGGTGAGTTTAGGTCATCAAGGTTTTCCCAGGGGAGTAGACCAGAGTAATTCTAAATAGAATGGCTCAGTGACAATTTATTTTTCTAAAGGTAGCCACACACAGTAACTTCCCTCCCACATGTTGAAATGACTTTGACAATTCCCTGTTGAGTGGTAGAGTCTTTGTCACCAGCCTTTGTACTTGGGTGAATCTTCTATTCTTGCATCTGAAATTGAATGTGGCAGATTCTAGAACATCCTAGCCTCTTTCCCTCTAGGATTTTCTTTCAACATTTCACTGTCAGTGTCAGGTAGACTGACTTAGCTTGAGCTGAACTGATTTTCTTGGAGTTATTCAAGGACACCCTATTGGCTAGGGAAAATGCAAGACTGTGTTTCCTTGTCTTTGTGCTAGAGAATAGGGAGAAAATTTTGAACACCACTCCCTGACCTAGCAGGAGGTACAATGGTCAATGGTGATGGTAAGGCTGTGTGTTAATGCAAAATAGCATCCATCTCAACCACAGGGTTTCAACTAATCTTGGTCAGTGATAACCTCATTTTGTCTTTGAGAAGCTGTGAAAGTCCTTCATGCCAGAAAGAGAAATCACTGCCCTCCACCTCTTCTAGACCTTTACTTACAATTGTCAGGAAGCATCAGGATTTCAAACTGCAGGGGCTGGGGATGGGGCTGGGTCAGGAGCCAGTAGTGGGTGATGCAGCATACACATTACCTCTTTATTAGTGCAGACATTTAATATGTTTGAGACTCAGGACTCAGGCTGGAGGTAAAACTTTAGTGTTACTTGGTTAATAGTCTTTTTTTTTTTAAGATTTATTTATTTGAGAAAGACAGACAGAGAGAGAGAATCCCTGATTTGCCGATTCAGATGGCCACAATAGATAGGGCTAGGCCAGGCAGAAGTCAGGAGCCAGGAGCTTCATCCAGGGCTTCCATGTGCACAGCAATCAAATATTTGGACCATCTTCTGTTGCTTTTCCCAGGGCAGTTGGTGGGAGCTGGGTCAAAAGTGGAGCAGCAAGGACAATAACTGGTTCCCGTATGGGATGCTGGTGTTGCAGGTAGCAGCTTTACCGGATATGCTACAACACTGGCCCTATGGTTAATTTTACAAACAGTGGTGGGGAATGAGTGCTTTAGGTAATCACTGTTCCTGGGGATCCTGGAGAGCTCCCAGTGATCTTTGGGGGAAATATCTCATTAATTCTATTTTGTCCAGAGAAAAACCAGGATGTACGAAGTTAGGAGAGAGAAGTTAGGGAGAAGAAGTGGCAGGTTGACCAGTGCTTTTTATTTTTACCTTTAAACATTTATGTAATTATGTGAAAGGCAAAATAACAGAGCAAAAGATACACACACACACACACTCTCATCAGGAGAGATCTTCCTTTTGTAGGTTTATTTTCCCAAATGCCACAGCAGCTGGGGCTGGGTCTGGAACTCCATTTAAGTTTTGTACACGAATGGCAGAAACTCAGGGATTTGACTCATCTGCTGCTGCTTCCCAGGGTTGTCAGCAGGGCGGTGGGTCAGAAGAGCAAAGTAGCTGGGATTCAAAGTGGCCCTTGGATAGGGACCGTGCCACATTATCTGCCCCCTGCTGGTACTTTTTGTCACCCATCATGACGGCTGCCAGTGCTGCTCCTGCATGGTGTAGTTCCGTGGGAGGTAAGAGGTCCAGCGTGGCTTCCTGGCCCTGCTACGGCCTAGAGCATTGTGTGCATGGGCAGTGGGCTTACTAGTGATCCAGCCATCAGCTTACACCATTCCTCAAGGCAGATCCTACGCAAGGGGGCTCTCTGCTTCAGGAGCTGCTGCATCAGCACAGGCATCCTTCTTTTTTTTCCCTGGTGAGGAGATCACGGAGAAAGTTACTGCTTTAGTACTTGAAATCTTAGCATACTTGGCCTGGCCCCACTGACCCAAGATCTCCTCATGTTACAAGACCCTGAAAAGGGAGTCTTTTCAAGATCATGAAGTTGTTCTTAACGTGTAACCTCGGGCTGCACCTTTACTATGCCTTTAATAATGGGAAGTTTGCAAAGTCAGGACTATAGAGGATCTGGATATATGGCCAGAAGCCACAAAGCAGAGCTGGATCCCAGCTCTTGACCCTCCATGTGGGGCCTTTTCACTTTCCTTTGTTGGTTGGGCCCTCTGTGTCCCGTCAAAGGCCATGGCTACTCTTTTCTGAACCTTGAAGACAATGGGCTGGGTGAAAGGATCCAGTTCCAAAGGGCCACATGGTGTATGAGTGCAGTGATATGAAATGTCCAGAGAGGATAGATGCACAGAGCCTGCAAGTAGATTAGTAAGTGTCTAGGGCTGTAGGGAGATTGAGGGAATTGGGGTAATAAATGTCCTAAATTGGTCATAGTGATGGGTGCACAACTCTAGGAGTATACTAAAGCCACTGAATTGTGTACTTTAGATAGATGAATTACATGGCATGTGAGTTGTGTCTTTTTTAAAAAGATGTTTTTTTAAAAAAATTTTATTGGAAAGGTAAATTTAGAGAGAAGGAGAGTCAAAGATCTTCCTTCTGCTAGTTCACTCTTCAAATGGCTGTAGCAGCCAGAGCTGCGCCAATCCGAAGCTAGGAGCCAGGACCCTCCTCCAGGTCTCCCACTCAGGTGCAGGATTCCTAGGCTTTGGGCTACCCTTGGCTGCTTTCCAGGCCTCAAGCAGGGAGCTGGATGGGCAGCAAAGCAGCTGAGACAGAGCTCCTGTATGTGATCCTGGCACTTGTGAGGAGAGGATTAGCCAACTGCACCATCACACTGGAAAGTTGTTAAGAAAATTTCCTTTTCTGGGATATGTTTACTAATCCCAAACCCTGGGAACTCTGGTCCAAAAGCCAGAGCCAAACCCTCATCTTAGCAGTCAGGGCCTCAGGTGGACCACAACCTCAGCTTCTCTCTTTCCACTTACTCTTCCTGGAAAGAATAAGCAAGGATCCACCACCTGCCCATCCCAGGTTTCAGTAACTAGGCCAAGATACTGACCTTCTATGGTGCACCCATTGTAACAAAGATGAGTTCCTTCTTCTTTTTTTTTAAGATTTACTTATTTTTTGTTGGAAAGACAGATTTGCAGAGAGAGAGAGAGAGAGAGAGAGAGAGAGAGAGAGAGAGAGAAGGGGATACAGAGAAGGATCTTCAATCTGCTGGTTCACCCCTAAATGGATGCAACAGCTGGAACTGAGCTGTTTCAAAGCCAGGAGCTTACACTGAGTTCCCCATCTGGGTGCAAGGTCCCAAGGGTTTGACTATCCTTGGCTGTTTTCTCAGGCCATAAGTAAGGAGCTAGATGGGAAGTGGAGTAGCCAGGACATGAGCCAGAGTCCATATGGGATGCTGGCGCTTACAGGTAGAGAAATAGTCAATTGAGCTATTGTGTTGGTCCCTCAGTACTGGTGCCTTTTATTAGCTCATCTGGTGGCCAGCAAGTTTAGACAGTCTGTGTAGAAGTGGCCATAAGGGCCAGTCAGTCAGCTGATTCATTCAGGGACGGAGATAGAGGCTGAGCTAGCTGTGGAGCTCAGAATCTAGTCTGAGTTTCCCCTTCCCCACTCTTGGCAAGAAGATGTGCCCGATGGCCACTGGTCCACGAGGGGTTTTCTGAGGGAGACTTCACTGGAGATGGTGGGCAGGAAGGAGCCAGGAATCATTCATACTTTCACTTAAAAAGTGTATTCTGACACAAGTTCTGTCCCAGGAGCCATTATTCCTGGAGTCACTGGCAATGCCCTGTGATGATACAGTCTCTGCCTTTACAGGGCTGAGAATGTAGTGAGGGGATGAGCATACTTGGTTCCATGACCAGAGTGTGCAACAGAGATAAAAGGGAGGACATTAGATGGCCTGAAGGTGATAGAGCGAGGTCGGGGAAAATCCTCAGAGTACACACAGTGTGTAAGTGGATGGGGGGGGCAGTGTGTGTTTGTGAGGCTAATATGCTGCTAGAAATGCATACATCACAGTGCCTAAGTTTGAGTCCTGGCTCCTCTAACTTCTTGATAATGCTCACCCTGGGAGGGAGCAGGTGATGGTTCAAGTCCATGGGTGGTTCCCGCCACCAATGTGGGAGACCTGGATTGAATTCCAGGCTCCTGGCGTTAGCTTGCTCCAGTACTGGTTATTGCAGGTTTTTTGGGGAATGAGCCAGTGAATGGAAGATCTCTCCCCATCTCTGATTTCCTCTCTCTGTGTTTCAAATATGTATGATTGAACAGAAGATAGCTAGAAGAAGAAAGGAAGTTGATTGGAGAATAATAGAAAGTATACTCCAGGCAGAAGGAATAGAATGTGTAAAAGGCCTGACGATGTCTGCAGAATCTTGGAAGAAAAGCAAGTGAAGCTTAAAGTATGAAGACTAACTTCTGATTGGAGACCGAAGTATGAGATGAAGAGGTCTGAGATGAGGTGGATCTGAGATGAGCTTGTCATGTAAAAGAGATAATATAAGAGGAAATCCCACCTCACTCCACTCCCCAGTAAATCCAGCTCCTTCCCCACTTTCTGCCTGAGCAGGACTCCTACCTGAGCAGGGGCCACACTGCCAGGCCAAGACAAGACCAACAAGGATCAGGAGCAGTGAGATGGGTACTACCACCAGTAGCACATCTTTGTAGGCTGTATTCCCTGGTGCTGGACATAGAGGGATAGAGTCAGAGGTAGGTTTGGTGTCTTGTATTCCCGAACCATTGAGCCTTAACCCTTGGCATACCTGTCTCGTGATGGTGACAGCTGTCCCAGGGGGTGACTGTGGACAAGTTCCAACTGACAGGGTTGGAGACAATGCAGGAGTAGGACACATCCTTATCTCCTGGTCCCAGGGAAAGGCTCAGCACTTGTCCATCTGTGAACGGGCTGGGCGGTTCAATACCGAAGTCTGCCAAGCCATCCCGTCGCCAGCTGTAAGTTATGTCGCTGGCATTGGAGGCCCAGCAGGACAAGAAGACCTGGCAGGTCCTGGGGAACTGAGCATCGTCCGCTACACCGATGAATACTTGTACCACGGGCCTGGGTACCACATCTAGGCAAGAACAGTAGAGCAGGTGTGGGTTACAGGGGTGCTGTAGCTCTGGGCTTCCTGCAGGGTTAGAGGCTCCTCTGACTATGGCTGTCTTGTTGCTAATACTTTCTTGGCTTCCATTGCCCACAGGGTAGAAGTTGAATTTCCTAGCTTGGAATTTAAAACCCGTCACAAGATGCTTTATACCCTCGCCAGTGGGTCCTCCTCGCCTGTCCTAATTAGTTTGCAGTTTACTCAGACACGTCATGCAGTTTCACATCTGTCATGCTTTTTTGTGGCTCCTCTGTGCACACATATGCCTTTTTCTTCTTGTCCTCCCAGGAAACTCTCCTGCCTCTCGAGGTCCGGCTTGGACTCATTGGGTAACACCTTTCTGTGATGCTTTCCTTGATCCTCCAGATATGGCTTCAAGCTCTCCAAACACTCTGTCCAGCCCTTTTGATAGAATTTTTCTCATGTTGTGTCAGTCATAAGCATTTGCTTTCAATCTAGAAAATGAGCACATTCTTCGACTTTTTGGGGCTTACAGTTGGGTGAGGAAGAGAGATACTTACACATGATTATGAATAATTAGGAAAATAATAAGAACGCATAGTGCAATAATGGAGGGCTTCAGAAGTGAGGGCCTCTGTCTTGTTAGCTTGACAAATTTTGCTTTCCAGGCTGGAAAACTGTAGGTATTCGATGCCTGGGCTATGGCACAATTCAGTGTCCTGTTGTTCTGAGCGGTGGCTCCCCTTTCCTGAACAGGTTGATGCGTAAATCATGGGGCCCCGTGGGAGAGCATTCTGGTGACAACAGGAGGGCTCAGGCTGTGACAACATTCCAAAGTCAAGCAGAGTAAAACCCCATTAATGCCAGCTCAATCTGGTGGGATTTGTGATATGAAAAAAGAAATGATTTGCTGGGCACACTGGTAGTATAAACAAAGATTACAGGGGGGATATTTACACCACTTAAGTAGGACAAGTTGCTTCCAAACATGATCAGGCACAGTAGAAACACCCATTGACATTTCTAGTAACGGATCTGCTAATTCAAATCATTCTTATCTATTGTCAAAGCAGAGCTCCTAAGGACGGCTGCTTGGCAGCTTCGTGCAATTAGTTCTAATCACGCTATGTATTTGGAAGCAATAAAACAGCAATTTCCTTAAAATCTGTAATTCAGATGCTGGGAACAAGGCATTTTAGAGCTTAGTGGTGTGGGTGCTGCATGTATTATCACATTCAATGTCCTCATTTCACACATGCAGCAGCTGAGCCTCAGGAGGGGAGAGGCGCCAGGGCTGCTTGCACAGTGGAACAGGTTATCCCCTGTGCAGGGGCACCAGCGAACGGGACTCCAGGAGGAGTGAGTCGGAGTGGGTGCTCAAACACAACTGGCCCTCTGCTTGCTGAGGTCTCCCACCTGGTTTGGGGGTTGCATGCCTCCAGAAAGGCAGCCTGTCATTGCACATCTGTCCCCAAGAACATCTGGTGGGCATTCTCTGGGGGCTTGCAATACCACCCCAGTTTGTGTACAATCTTTGTCCTCTTCACCTCTTCCCCTTTTCCAGCTGCTATCCTTCCTTCCCATTCTTAAAGTTACCCTACACACATGCACACACATGCACACACACACACACACAATCGACATTTCTGAACACACACACACACAATCCACATTTCTGAACACACACACACACACACACACACACACTATCCACATTTCTGAGGTTTTACTGAAGTAATGGTTGGGGTCACTTGCATCTTTTCCCCAAGCCCTCAGATGAGCAGAAACACAGTGGAGGTAATAGGAATGATTATGGTGGAGGTGGAATTGCTGGAAAAGAAATCCCGTCCAGCCCCCGGCCATTCAGCCACTCCCACTGGGGTGACGGCTGCAGCTGTGTGAATATCCCTTCCCTTACAGAGAACAAGGTCCACCCAGCTGGGCCCTGTCAACGCGCAGCATCAGGAGAAATCAGAAGAGTCCTTCTTAATAAGTTTTGAGATGGCTTGCTTTTCGTAGATGAATTTACGGAGGGAACCCGAGAATGATAGACAATCCAACTCTCTCTAAAAGATCTTTGAAGGCATATAAAAATTTTGTCAGTTTAAATTAATTTTTAAATTAAAAATTCATTGTGCCGTACTTTGGCAAGTACTTTGCCGTACTGTCTTTAATTTTTTCCCTTTTTTTTCCCAGTGGTCCATAAAATAACGATGCATTTTGTGATCTAGGTTGATACCCTAGGATAGCAGCTCTGTTCTTGATATTTTTGAAAAGGCCTGGACCTGGCACCCTCAAAGGCACCATAGGTTAGTTAATACAGCAATGCCCTGGTACAAATGAGGGAGGCGAAGGGCTATGTCCAAGGCCCCTGAACAGTGAGAAGATCAAGCTGAAGTCCAGCTGGGACTTTGGGATGGCAAATCCTGACTGCTGCAGACAGGCGTGCCCCTGGGTGTACCTGGGGCATTTTCTTAGTTGTGATGGCTGGGGAGCAGCTGTTGCTTTGGTTGGCAACAGACATTTCGGGAACCTGGTTCTCCCCACTTCCCTTGGCCAGGGATGTCTGTCTGGTGCTCTGTGGGAGGAGAAGGGGGTCAGGGAGTATGGTTAGGTGCACTCACCATACACCTTGAGCTGTAAGATCTGGGTTAAGGTCCGACCTCCCATGTCCACCATCAGCACAGAAAAGTTGCCGCTGTCTCCAGATTCTAGTGGCCCGAGCTCCAGGCTGAGGTTGCTGTGCAGCTGGGCTCGGCCCAGAAAGCGGGAATGGTACAGAGTCTCCAGGGAACCGCGGAAAAATGTGGCCAGGAGCTCCTCTGAAGGCCAGAGAGATCTCCAGATGGCTTCTCGGACTTGGAAGCTGGAGGGGTGCTGGGCGGCCAGCAGTGCCAAGCTCCCGACCTTGCTCAACACCTGGGCGCCAGGAGCTGCGATGGGAAGGCGTGCTGCAAGAACAGATCCTCCGGTCACCCTGCCGGCCCCAGGCTGCTCCTCATCACTCTTCCACATACAGCTGAGCTGCTGTGAGGTGAATAGAACCCCGCTCTACCCTCCCTCCACTCAAGTGGAGCAGGCACTATGCCATGCAGCAGGGGTGAAACAAGAAGAGAATTTTACACGTGCATCCGTAACTCACAGAGGAATCCAGACATTCAGGCAAGCTATTAAAATAAATTGCGTTTAAATACTGTGAGGGGAAAAGGAAATGGGATGTCCTGGGAGAACACAGGTAGGCTGGGAGAAGGACCTCACCCAGCCTCGAGAGGCTCATAGAAGAACTGGCTAAGCTGAGATCTGAAGAAGGAAGGGGTATCAGCCAGGCCAAGTGAAGGGCTGCCTGGAGCAGGGATGGAGATGAGCAAGTGCAATCGGCAGAGGGAATAGCATGCGTGGAGGCCTGTGCACTGGGGAACTGAGAGTAGTTCTCTACAGGAGGATAGGAAATGACACTGCAGAGTGGGCAGGAGCTGGGGCATGCAGGGCCCTGAAAACAGCAAGCGAGCCTTGGGCTTTATCCCAAGAGCCATGGGGAGTCATGGAGAGGTTTTAAGCAGGAGAGGAACATGATTAGATGTGTGGTTAGAAAGATCACTCCAGCAGAGGTGCAGAGAATTCTCTGGAGGTGGGGCAAGATGCAGGTCCGAGGGACAAATGATGGGAAATTGAACTGAGGAAGGGAGCCCCCGGGATGGTTGGAGCAGGAGAAACACAGAGGGCGTCAGATGGTAAGATCAGAAAGGGTTTGACAACAGATTAAATCTGGAGAGGGCAGGTGAGAAAGGAGTTGTGGATGGCTGCAAGGTTGGAGGGGTCCACTGGGTGCTATTCTGTGTCATCTGAAACAGGAGGAGAAGCAGGCAGGTGGGGGGGAGGGCAGCGGTGAGATGGCTGAATACTAAGTGTTTGGGGACCTGTACTCACTCTCAAGGTGAATGGGAGGCCCCTGTGCTTGGAGTGCTTTGCTGATGTCTTTGCTGGCTAATCTGCTCATTTTTGAAGCATCACTGCCTGCACTGACCTTCCCCACCCCTTGCTGCAGGGTGCACACTCTCTGTTCTCACTGTGTCCTGGGATCACCACCATCGCTGACCATAGTCTGTTATGATTATTGTCAATTTGTGAGTCAGCATCTCCTGTAGACTGAGAGCTTAAGGGCCATTCTCTCTTCATCGATGTACACCCAGTGCCCACATCTGTTTGGGGTCACATTGTGGATGCTCAGTCAATTGAACCGAACGAGTGACTAGCTTTCCTGAGACTGACCTGGCACCACGTAGGAGGAACTGCGAGGCAGAGCAGCCCAAGAGCCAACTGTAACACACCCAAGTGCTGGGAGTTTGGTGAAGGAGGCAGGTTCTGTGTGATCACCTGGTCAGCCACGGTGACTGTAATCTCGTTCCTCTCACTGACCTCCCAACCCCACCATCATTTGTACCGACTGGAGGTGGCTTCAGTGGGCATGCAGAGCAGAGATGTCACATACAGAGAGAATTACACAAGATGTTGCTTGAGACCTTGTTTTCATTCTCTCTGGGATCTAGCATCAGGCAGTCGGGTGACTGTCAGCATATCAGCCTCCCTCTTTACTCTTCCATGGGCTTGCTTGTAAAATAAGGCATCTATGCCAGACCCCTTGTATTATCTTCTTTTATTGTAAAAAAGGCTTCATTGAAAGCCAACAAAAAAGCACTTCGCTAATGGCCAAGACAATGACCTATGAATTGAAAGATTCTATGAATCAGTCTGAGACCTTTTTGAGGACTGACATGTGATTTCCTCTAAATATTTATAAATGTTGAAGAAATCTGGAAGGCCTTTGGAGCAATCAGGGTCAAGAACCTTGGCAAGCATACCAGACACGGTAGCCTCCAAGTCCCTTGGCTTCTCTGATGTAAACATTGATGTCTTGGCCTTTGCCAATCCCCATAGCTCCCACCTCTGGCCCTTCGGTGCTGACCCATGGCCACTTGGTGACTGTCTTGGGGAACCGGGGCATCAGATTAGTGGAGGGATCATCCTGCGTTGAAGAGAGAGGCCCACGTGTCTCCATTCCAACATTGCAGCCTTGGCAACCACTCCCAAGTCCACAGGAATTCTGTTTAACTTGCTCCCATTTCTCATCCATATTAACTGTCCTCCCCTTGCACAGGCCTGCCAGGGGTGTTGAGTCATGGAATGCAAGCCTCAGTTTCCCCACAGCCTGCTGAAAGTATCCTTTTCTCTGCCTTTTCTCTGCCTTTTCATCCTCCTCTTGCTCTGGACTGAACATAACATTTCTGTGTTGACACTGCCAGATCCTCACCATTTTCCTACCTAACTTTCTTACCAAACCAGCTCAGTTTTAACTTCCTTGGAGCGTATAAATCAGCTTATTTCTGCTAGACCTGGACATGCATCATGTTGCCATCTCCTCTCACCAGGTCCTGTATCTCTTTATATCCGCCTAACGTTCACTGTTGCCCAAAGACTTGCTTCATTCTTTCCTATCTCCTCACCTCTAGTTCCTAGGTTCTCACTGGAATACAAGGGTCTCAGGGCAGCTGGGGAGAGGTCTTCAGCTCTTGGAAGCCATGCCACCCACCTGCCCCACTTACCTGCCCAGAGAAGACTCCACAGGGACCACATGGCCGTCATCCTCCAGAAGAGCGGGCACACTCCAATCCAGAACATCCCAGGCCAAGTGGATGTACTACTGAAGGAGCTGTGTTCCTTCTGGAAAGTCCCATGTTCAGAAGAAGGAATCTTGACTCAGAACAAGATGCCTCAAAAGTGAAAACATCTAGAGGAAAGTGGAAGTTGGCCATGAGCTGAGCTGGGCTTTCAAGAGCAGATTCTTGTAAGTCAGCCTCTTTCACATGCACATGGTTGGCCAATGCACGATGACAAGCACCACACAGTAACTTACATTCTCCTTGCTGAGTCTTGCCAGGCCTGCTGGCATCAGTCCCACCTACTGCTGCCTGTCTTTACCATCACAGCCACAGAAGGCCCTCTAGAAGCTGCAGTTCCACTCCAGCTGCTTCTCTGCTTTCAGTTCTTTTGCGACCTCCTGCAGCCCCGGGGATGCAGACTCTTGGCTTAGCAGGTAAGCACTTTTGCTTCTTCACTCTGGCTACCCACGTCCATCCTGTTTTGCAGCCGACTCAAAGCCAGAACTACCTCTTTTCAGAACTGGTCTTTCACACTTCCATGAATTCTACGTGTTCCTCCACCAAGGACGGGATGCTATTTCCTTGGTCTGTGAAGCTGTCTGCCTCAGGCAGGATGCGTGCGCGCTTTTCTCATAATCTTCAACAGGTTTGCCGTAGCAGTTTTTTGATCTTCATAGTCTGCTCAGCAAGAAGGACCTTGTATTCATTTCCATGTTTGCCTCAGTGCTTGGCATGTTATAAATGTTGACTGGATATCTTTAAGTAGTAGGAGTGAATGGATGGACCCGTGGTCCGCTGTTTAAACCATCCATTATAACACCTGTGTCCATATCAAGTGCCTGGGTTTGATATCTGGCTTTGGCTCCAGTTTCCTGCCAATACAGACCATGGGAAACATAGTGATGCCTTATGTAACTGGATGCCTGTTGCCCAGATGGGAGACCTGCATTGTGTTTCTACCTCCAGGATTTGGCTGGACCGGTCCTGGCCATTGCAGCATTTGGGAACTGAATCAGCAGTTGTGAGCTCTTTTTTTTTTTTCTCGTTCTGCTTTTCAAATAATTCTAGACATGTTCATACATTTTGCTTTATGTAATTTCTTTATTAAGGATGAGGAAGTTGAAAAACCAAAACGAGGTTAGTTAAAACCATGGTGGGGCCAGCATGGTGGCTCTACAGGCTAATCCATACCTGCAGTGCTGGACCTTGGATTAAGCTATTCTAAAAACCAGTGGCTCTCAACCTTCATAAATACTGGGTTCCTAGGGATACTGTCCCTGGGGAGGGTGTGGGAATTGGGTCCATATATCTATAGATACGTAGCTTCATTAAAAGAGTTTTTAGACTTATTTGAAGGAAAGAGACAGAGTGAGAGCAGGTGTGAGAGTGTGAGACTTCATTGGTCTGTCAGGCTGGTTCACTGAGCCAGGCTAAAGCTAGGCGCCCAGAATTCTAACTGGGTCTCCCATATGGGTGGAAGGGACCCAAGTGCTGGAGCCAATATCTGCTACCTCCCAAGGTGCACATTAGCAGGAAGCTGGAACAGAAGCAGAGGAGGGACTCAGTCCCAGCACTCTGGTTTGAAATGTGAGCCTAGCACTCCAACATTTGCTCTAGGAATCTGTGGGTTTGTTTGTTTTAGATCTATTTATTTATTTAAAAGGCAGAGTTACAGAGGGAGAAAGAGAAGCAGAAAAAAAGACATGTTGGTTCCTTCTGCTGGTTCACTCCCCAGATGGTCACAGTGGCTGGGGCTGGTCCAGGCTGAAGCCAGGAACTTCACCAGAGTTTCCCATATGAGTGATAGGGACTAAAGCATCTGGGCCATTTTCTGTTGCTTTCTTAGGTTAATCACCAGGGAGCAGGCTCAGAAAGAGGAGCTGGAAGTGGCATTGCAAGTGGTGGCTTACCCACTATACCACAATGCTGGCCCCTAAAGATACCTGCAGTTTTTTTTTTTAACTATTTAGAGATTTTTATTGGAAATACAGATTTACAGAGAAAAGGAAAGAGAGAGAGAAAGAGTTTTCACCCACTTGTTCACTCCCTAAATGGCCACAACAGCTGGAGCTAAGCCAATCCAAAGCCAGGAGCCAGAAGTCCCCTCCAGACCTCGCACCTGGGTACAGGGTCCCAAAGCTTTGGACCTTCCTCCACTGCTTTCCCAGGCCACAAGCAGGGAGCTTGTAGAGCAGTCAGGACTAGAACTGGTATCTGCATGAGATACCAGTGCTTCTAGGTGGAGGATTAGCAAATTCAGCCATTGCACATGGGCCTGGACACCTGCAGTTTTTACAAGCATTCTATCTATTCCAGGCAATAGTCTATGAGTTATGGGCTGAGGAATACTGCTTGCAGATACGGTGTTGCTTCTTGCTTTGTTCTGGGGGTGACTTGCCAGCATGGCAGGCTGAGAGAGAAAGAAGACTGGGGAACAGCTGTTGTGATGGTCCCAGAAGATAGGACAGGGGCCTGAACTGGGAGGGAGAACTCGGGAGTAGGCAGGAAGGGGCAGAATCTGGAAGCTGCTTGGCTATGGGGCAGAGAGACCAGCCAAGAGGAGCCCATGTCAATCCCACCCTCGTTCATCAGGCATTTATTGTGCATCCAGTTAGGTGCCAGATCCTGGGGGCATGGAGATGAAAGGGTCAGCCCCTGTCCTCCAGGAATTAACTGTGGAGACGGGGGGGGGGGGGAGATACAACCCAACGATGACAACTGGAGTGGCAAAAGCGATGCCAGACTGTGCACAGGATACTGAGAAAGCCAGAGGATGTCTGCCCTGGTTTGGGCATGTGCTGAAGTCTCTTTCCCCAGAGTGGGCACTCTACAGGGTGTTGTTATGGGGAAGTGGGAGCCCTCCAATTATGCTGTGGGGGATGAGAAGCCCCCAGCTAGCCCTAGTCCAGGTTCTTGTCTTCCTGCATGTAAGAGTATCACAGGATGAATGGAAGGTAGCATTTGTTGAAAGGCTTAACTGTGAGCGTGGGCAGCCTCAGAAGAGAATTGCCCCCATCCAGTCTGGGGTTGTCCTTTTTATAGGCTCAGGGGTGGGGCTCTGCGCTGGGCCTGATTGAAGAGCCGAGGGGGCAGGGTTTAGGCTGGGGCTGCAGCACATCTGCTGATTACCTGGAAGGTTGACCTTGCATCTGGGGCCTGAAGGAAAGTGAGCCTAGCTGCATGATGAAGAGCCTGTGTGCTGAGCCTTCAGCCGTGTTGACTTGGTACAGAAGATGATCTGGGCCGTGCACACAGCTTGGGTATTGGAAGTCCTCAGCTCCTTGTCCCTCACTGACTCCTTGCCTAGCCCACACTGATGTCTGCACCCTGAATTTTTCCTAAGGTCAAAATTTCCAGGCAAGGATGCTGTATTTGCACCTGTTGGATGGGGTTGAATGATTGTGCATTGTCAAAGTCTGGGACTGGAGGGCTCTGGGTGCAGAGGATGGGTGGATGCAGAGGCTGTGGGTGCCAGCATCAGGGCAGATCCGTGGAGGAGGCAGTGGGCAGTCACATTTTCTCTTAGAATCATGGGTTACCCATGATGGTCTATTTGGCAGGAAATAAATTGCGGTTTGCCCCCTGCCACTGCCCATTCCCTCCCCAAACCCCTTTTCTTTAGGGGAATTTGGGAAAGCTGGGTGAGGACTGGGCAATGTTGGGCTTGTGACAACTGCAGAATAAGGGAATGAAGGTGCATCCTTTCAGGTGCAGGGAAGAGTTAAGTCTGCGGCTGGCAGGCAGGCAGGCAGGCAGGCAGGTTCTCCCCCACCACTGCTAATCACTGGTTCACACCACATTAATTACCCAGCCACAGGGGGGGTGCATTGGAGTAAATTAGCTGCTGAGTTCAAAGGGGCCACTCCCCGCATTCCTTAATTAAGAGAGCAGCTGGCAGCCAGGGCTGCTGCTCTGCCTCCCTGGGGCATTTCTGGGAAGCCTGGAGTCACGTGTGTGCGTGTGTGTGTCTGTGTCTGTGTGAGGCTGACAGCAGCTCCATCTGCCTGCAGAACAGCCTGCTCTCCACCATTGCCCCTCTGCTTTGGGGTGCTGTCAAGGGGGGCAGATGTAAGTCACAGCCAAATGATCTGGCTGCATTTGACCATTTAACTCTGAGCGCTTGCTGCAGAGCGTCGCAGCCTGGCGGCATCTGGGTGCTCTGGTATGACACCCTGCCCCTGGAGGCAGAAAGGGCCAGTCTTCTTGGTGAGGAGGGGGGCAGAGATGGAAAAGGAAGGAAAGGTGGGGTGCTTGAGGAGTTGGGAGAGCAGTAGGAAAAGGGCAGAAGCTTAGCAGACCCAAACATTTGTAGAAGGCCACTTTTTTTTAGATTTATTTATTTTTATTGGAAAGGCAAAATCAAATTTATGGAAAGAAGGAGAGACAGAGAAAGAGATTCTGCATCTGCTAGTTCATTCCCCAGATGGCCACAACGGCCAGAGCTGAGCCCATCCAAAGCCAGGAGCCAGGAACTTCTGGGGTTCCCTTATGGGTACAGGGTCCCAAGGCTTAGGGCCATCCTCTACTGCTTTCCCAGGCCATAAGCAGGGAACTGGATGGGAAGTGGAGCAGTCAGGACACAAACTGGGGCTTATATGTGATGCTAGTGTTTGTAAGGTGAGGATTTAGCCATTGAGCCATTGTGCCAGGGAAGAAGGCCACTTCTTAACAACCATGTCTGTGTAAGATACAGCAGAACAGAGTAACACAGAATGAAGTCACCTGTGCTAGGTGCCATCTTTCAGCTGAGCTTTGAAATGGGCTGAGAGATTCATGGAAATAAATTAACAGGGACCCAGGTTACAAGAGCCTGTTTTACTGTATCAGGAGAATAACTCGGAAACTGTCAAACCCTTTGTTTCCATTTCTGCTTTCTTGGGTCCTTTCTATTTATGAAGCTCACCTCCTGCCTTTCTTTGCTTAGCTTGTTGGAAAGCCTTTTCTAAACTTTTACAAATGGGGGCAACAAAGCCAGCACGGTGTTTTGCTGGCTGGAGAGAGGAAATCTGAATTTACTCAGGCACCAAACCATTTTGGGCTTCCATATTGTGCTCTCTAATGCATCAAGCTAACATTTATAGAGCTTCAGGAATGTGTATGAGTTAAGATGAGGACCTAGTCACGTGCTGATGGGAACTTGCAGGAAAGAATTCCAGAGGCAAGCAGAGCACTGGCTGACCTCTCAGGGTCCCAGAGAAGGCTGCCTCTGAGCAGCGTGCCCTGCAGAAGCTTTGCTGGAGGCTTCAGGTCCTGCCAATGACAGCTGCTTTCAGCACTGTGGAGAGAGAGCACCTCTAACTGATCACAGCCTATCCCAGGATTGCCTGGAAACTCTGGGCTGAATCCAGTCTGTAGCTAACGTCCTCCAAGTAGAAAACAAAGATGGAAGACACGGAGCTGTTCACAGGAGGTTCATTTTAATAAAAATGTAGACCTTATTTCCTAGACGAATCTGAGCTCTTAAATCAAGAGTTGAAAGTAGCCCCAGTGTGTCCGTTCTATCTGGTTCATATTTCGGTTTTAGTTTGTATCTAAGTTGTATACTTACGCACAAAACAAGCACCTGATCATTGCAATGAACTTCTCCCATGAATGATCAGAGAACCAGAGGCTATCACAGACGTCCGTCACAACCAGAGTAGACCACCAGAGGGCAGCCACGAGGCTCCCAGTTGTCCCTTCTTTCTTCCTTAGGGACAGGATACCTGTCTGCCCACACTCAGAATTCTTTCCTCTTTGTTCACCCTGCATGTAACGTGACTCCGTGGAGTCCTTGGGCTCCCCGGAGGAGGAGGTACAGCCAACTCCCAAGGTTGAATCAGTGCCCCTCGCTGTGCCTCGGAGAGAAGACGTTTACAGAGCAGAGTCTTGGGCTGTGAGGAGCTGCTGGGGGACAGCACATCTTTGGCTGTCTCTGGGCACAAGTCTCTAGGGATAGGCAGGACAGACCCTGTCCCTAGAGAACTGTGTGAGTCCCGGATGCTTATGCATGCGGTCCTTGTGCCTGTGCTCACTAGTGTCCTTGAGCAACAGAAGCAGCTTCTGCTCCAACAGTTGGGACCTGATGGGACTCAGGAACGGATAGGCAGATGTCAGGCCAAGCAGCGAGACTGAGCTGAGGAGTGTCTGTTTAGATCGACCCTCTCTAGGTTTTTTGTTTTGTTTCCAGTTTTCTTGGTAATGATTCATTTTTAAACATTCCAGTTTATGCATCTGTTTTCCTTTTAAACATGTGTTCTTACGGAAAGAGAGGTGTCTTCCATCCTTGGATTGCTCCCAAGATGGCTGCAATGACTGGGGAGGGATCGGGCTGAAGCTGCGAGCCTGGAGCTCTGTCTGGGTCTCCCGTGGTCTCCCATGTGGGTGGCAGGGGTTCGGTGTTTGGGCCATCTTCTGCTGCTTGCCCAGGCACGTTAGCAGGGAACTGGACCAGAAGAGCAGCTGGGAACCCAGACAGTGCTTGATGCCAATGTTGCTGGTGGAGGCTTAACCAACTGTACCACAATGCCAGCCCCTTTCTTTACTACACCAGGGAAGATTGTGTTTTCTGTTGTGCAGATAGAGCTGGGGGTGGTGAGGGATGCTGGACACAAAACTAAGTGCTGAGAGGTGAGAGTGATCATGTGTGAGTGTGCGTGAGGGAGCATGCGTGTAGTTAGAGCTTCTTATCGATCTATGAGCAACTGGCACGGCTCGTTCCTTTCCAGGCCCCATCACCAGTGGGTACCTTCATGCACTGTCTTGTTCATGTTGGACCTTTTCTACAGATGAGAGCTTGCATGCTCCTGGCTGATCAGTGTGGATCCTGTGCTTTTCAGTTCTTCAAGCAGAGTCTCTGGGTAGCAGCACAGGAGAGAAGGGCCATTCTGTTCTGAATTCAGGCTAGACTGGCAGTGAGACACATGGGGAGGTGGACGGGGAGAGATTGTGGAGGGAGAAAGATGGAAAGAGAGGGAAGTGCAATAGGAGAAAATGGAAGGACGGGTCGCTTTTCTAGTCTGTCTTGATGCAGAATAGAAGCGTAGGTAATTAGACTCCCAGAGGTGAGCTGATGGATGTGCTTGGATGGGTTATGTGTCCTGCAGGTAGATCTGTGTCCTGAATTACTGCCTGTTCCTATTGCCTGCAGCTCTTACTGAGATGCTGCTTCTGAGGTAGTGGGTCTAGGGTGGTGCCTGAGAGTCTGCACGTCTCATAAACTCCCAGAGGCTGTCAGCACTGCTGGGCCAGGGTAGCAGCTTCATGGTGCCGGGAGCTCTCTGATAAGGATGAAGTCTCTTTTACGGCGGCAAAGCATGGGGTCTGCTCGACCTAGCATTGCCCTCTGTGTGAACAGGAGCATAGAGAACAGGGACAGAGCCTCACTGGAACAAGTACAGCAAATCTTTTATTGCCTGCTGTCATGCATCGAAGGGTACATAGTCCTTGAGCAAGCCAAACCAAATAGGCACTGTGGATGCTTGACACTGACGAACAACATGAAGCAAACTGATTATTTCACAACATATACCTGTTTCTTTAATAGCTTTATTTATCCTTCTTTCTCTATCCTTCCTTCCTTCCTTCCCTCCTTTCTCTCTCCCTCCCTCCTTCTCTTCTTTGTTTCCTTCTTTTGAAAGAGAGGAAGGGAAGGGTTGTGATGGGGTGCAGTGGGCAGATATGACTCTATTTCTGTTCCTTGACCAAGTTTTGAGCGAAGTTGACCACAGCTATCTGACTGTAAATCTGCTTGCTGCCTGATGGTTTAAGGTGTGGTCTGAACTCAAATTGATTGGATACTTCATGTTGTGTGTCGCTGAAGTTGATTGGAAGATTTGTAATGCATACCACCTAAGTTGATTGAGTGATTTGTATTGCATGCCAACCAGAATGTGTTTGGATGATTAGATGGTTTGAGAAAAAAAATCTCTGGTTGTTGTGTGCCAATGGAAGCCTAAAACCCCCTAACTTTGGTCATGTGCCACAGTGGTTCCTGGAATGTAACAGGAACTGCTGTCACTAAGCTTGGCTAATAAGGACTCCTCCTTACATTCTAGGCTTGTGTCTGCTGTGATCTCTCTCTCTTCATAACAGGAGAGGGGACTCTTCCACCTGCTGGTTTGCTCCCCAAAGGCCCACATTGGCCAGGGCTGGGCCAGCTTGAAGCCAGGAGTCAAGACCTCAGATTTCGTGTGTGGATGGCAGGGACCCAAGTACTTGAGCCATTACCTGCCTTCCACCTTGTGCATTAGTAGAAAGCTAGAACTGAAAGTAGAACTAGAACTTTAGCCCGTACTCTGACATGGAGTGTGAGTGTTCCAAGGGGCATCTGAACTCTATTGTCCATCATGCTATATTTTTTCTTTTTTAATTAATTAATTAGTTTCTATTATTTTTTTCATGGCCACATCTTTTCCAACAAGCAAGGACAACTGAGTTTCTGGATGTACTCCACAAATAAGGGCTTTGGGCAAATCTCAGTTCTGTCATTGATAAACTAGATGGGATCTGAACGGAAGTGGGAGTGCACATAATGGCAGAGTTCCCAGTGTTGTGGAGCTCAGTGGGTCAGTGGATGCTCTTTTTCTCAGGGTCAAGCCAAGTACAATTGAAGGGGTTGTGCAACACAATAAGAAATATTCAAGAGTAGTAGAAAAAAAATTTGGTACAAAAACTGTTTTCATAATATGTGGAAAAACACATGTTATGAAAAAAAATGTGCATGGGGCATAGAAACTTTTTTGGCACCAAAATAAAGTCATACTTTGGGTCATTTTTTTCATGAAATTTTTGAAGTTTCCCCATATGAGCGTGTGTGTGTTCATCCCCACGCCACTGCCCCCCCCCATTTAGATGGGAATTCAGAATTCAGGGGCCAGGGCTCAGGTGCTCCTTCCTTTAACTGGCGGAGCCTCAGAAGGAGTTGGGGAGCAATGGAGGCTGAGGGTAGGTTATATTGTGGGGGAGATCATCGCTACTAGTCAACCTCCTCCTTTGACTACTAGTCAAGTGGACTCGGGTGAATCGGCTCAAACCCAGCTCCTCAGGGGAATTCTTATGGAGTTGTGGGCATCTCACTCCAGCATAGATGATGGACATGTCCTGTGGGAGAGTCGGGTCAGGATAAGGAGCAGAGGTGACACAGAGGCTTGGGAGAGGAGTCCCAGCTCTCCTGCTCGTAGGTGGATTACTCAGGCCTGGCTGTAGGGAAAGAGAAACTCTGAGCTTAGATTATCTGTCTATATAGCACATCACCTCTCTACCTGTGTCTTTTCCTATAGGGAGTGTGGACCCAACTTTGGAGAGGTGCCTTTTACTTTACTTCAAACTAGAAACAAACCAAGTTGGGAATTGGAAAATCTGGATTCTTGCCCCAATCTGGCTGCACACCAGCTGTGTCACGTAAAACCAGTCAACTCAGCACTGAAGTCTCGGCTTTCTCAACATAAAAAATAAAATAATGACAAAGGACAATAGGCAATTCGAGAAGGATTGCAGTGAGACTCAGAGACCCTCTCAGGTGTGAGAATTACGTTCATTACACCTAATCTGACTTCAGTCCCGCAGAACTGGAATTCTTCGTTCCCTCTTACCTGGGGATGAGAAAACAGAGTCTCCAAGTGTGAGCAGCTGTCTGCCGTCGTTTCCAGAAGAAGTGGAAGTTAGAGTGTCCTGGATCCCTGTGAATCATGATGTGTTCTCTCCATAACAGAAAATGCAGGCTTGTTTTTCTAGTGCTTCTTGGAGCATAATGCCCCCTCCTTTAGGTTTCAAACCCCTTCAGTCATACACCAGGGAAGCTTGCTTAGGTTATGAATTGGAAACAGACACCCATCTCTTACCTGCTCTGCCAATGTCCACTCCCAATCATGCTTTCAGATTTTTTTTTCCCTTTAGGACCAAAATGGTCACATTTTCCTTCATTTGCCAATTCAAGCCATACATTCTGTGATGTGCTTCTTTTTGTGTTCCTGTGCTTAAGTCCTCGTTATAACTCTTCTCACAGAATCCTGTCTGTGGGTGCCTCAGTGTGAGTCTGGCCATGCACTAGCCAGGTCTCGGATAGCTGTTCTATGTCAAGAGACTCGGTGACTGTTCACTGTCCCGGTGCCCTTTATGGAACTTTAGGCTGATTTAAACTCATCTTCCCAGACCAGGACTCAACATCTCAGATCAAGTGAGACATTAACAACAGCAGCAACAAAACCTCCTTTCTCCTGAACATCTATGGGTAAACCCTACAGTTTGGATCTAGAACCAAGGTTCTCTTCCTAACTGTCATGGTAATCTTGCATAGTAGACTTTATCCCTATTGAATAGGTGAGGCTCGGAGAGGGGCCATGAGCTGCCAAGTCATGCAATGAGTGCAGGGTTTGATTTTGGGCTCCGTCCTGATTGACACAGAAATTCCATGCTCTTTCTCTATTGCACAATGCCTGTTTCTCTGGTATATGACCAACCTGTCCACCATCTGAAAGCTGGGTTGGCAGCCTCTGCTCTTAATAACTCCATTTTATTTTTGGGACTGTCCTGTCTAGGCTTACACTTCTTAATAAGGCCAACTGCATTATTCTTTCCTCTCTTTTTCTTTCAAAGTGCTCAGCAAAGGGCAAAATACTCCCTGTAGTTACCATGCTTACTATGGTGTGCTTGAGATGATATTGAGAGAGATAGAAACTGTGGTAGTCGGTGGTGTTTGTAGTGATGGTGGCAGTGACAGTGAAGGAGGAGGTGGTGGTGGTCACGGTGGTGCTGATGATCATGGTGGTACACTGCTGGTGATGGTTGTGGTCGTGTTGATGAAAGAGGTGAAGGTAATAGAGATGGTGGCCATGAAGGAGGAGATGGTGGAGGTGATGGTAGTGGTGAATAAGGGAGTGTTGTGGTGTTGATAAATTATTATCATCCTGGGCCGAGGACCTCCTGTTAACAAACACGTCATGCTTGACCCACATCACTCACTTTCACTCCTCTTTAAGGTTATATTCACCACAGGGCAGGTATCATATTCGTCTGTTCCTCTCTGGTGAGGCCCTGGAAGAAGGAATGAGTTATAAGCACCCATTCAGTTCTCCTACCCCGAGCCATTAAGTCCTGAAACACACATGGAGGGAAGATAATCAAGGCCACTGGTGTGGTGATATTGGATGGTGAACACTGATATTAATGTGGAGATACTCATCTTGTCATGAGGTGTCTGGTCTCTCAGCACATTCTAGCTTGGATGCTGTTTAAACAAGATGTTGACAAACTTTTTCTATAAAAAGGTGGTAAGCATTTTAGGCTTTCTCAACCCTGTAGTCTTTGTCACAATGACTTTAGTATGAAAGTTGCTGTAAGTGAACACATAAACAAATGAATACGGTAATGTTCCATTAAAACTTTATTTGCGAAAATAGTCAGTGGGCTGAGTTTAGCCCATGGGCCATGGTTTGCCAATCCTTGGCTTAACCTTTTGCCACCCTTTCTCTTGGACTTTTGATTTTGTCTCCCTTTCTTCCACTTCTGGTGCCATATCTTTCTAGATGGCATTCCTTTCCCTTTCCCAAAGACCTCTGATGGCAGAGACTTGGGACTCCGGAGCACTTGCTTCTTCCTGGTTCTCTCAAATGACTCTTCTCAACATTCATGGAAAGATTGGAGTCCTGCTAGAGTCCTTATCATTGTCATGGATGGGGCACTGCTCTACACCTGGAGCTGGGATGGAAGGAGTCCTAGGAGACACAAAGCCACAATCCACCAAAACTCCCTGGGAGAATAGGTGAGGTACTGGGGACGGGAAGGG
Source organism: Ochotona princeps (assembly GCF_030435755.1). Lineage (NCBI taxonomy): Eukaryota > Metazoa > Chordata > Mammalia > Lagomorpha > Ochotonidae > Ochotona > Ochotona princeps. Next base: position 113,444,412 of record NC_080833.1, on the reverse strand, counting down.
TAGAGGAAAGCCTGAGGTTGGTTTGTAAGGCTTAATTCACAAGTCTAGACATGGTTGATTTTATATGGTATGCTTCCTTTGAAAAATACTCTAAAGGGTAGGATGGCTCCATTGTAAATTAGAAAGGAGAGGCCTCACGCATGCAAGGAAAGGTCTCAGGCCCCAAAGCAAGGCTACTTTTCAGGAAGAAAGATTAGTAACTGGAACAACACACTACATGCCTGATATTGGGCTGGGAAATTCAAATAAACTGTTGGCTGACTACAAATCACTTAACACAGTGACCAACATACATTTGGATTAAAAAAAAAAAACCCTCCTTTCCTAATGTATTGGTGCCTGATAATTTTGTTGTATTTCAGAAGTGGGTACTGTTATCTCTGTTTCATAGATGAGGTGACTGAAGCTGGAGGAGGTGACTTTTCCAAGGTCATGGTGAAACAGTGGAGACAGAATCTTAGTCCAGACGTGTATGCCTTTTCTCCACTAACGTGTGGTCTGTGATAGCAGGTGCTTCCAGAACTAAAAATGTACTCCTAGAATGGAAACTGCATCAAGTGTAGACTTTAGAACAGTGGCACGTGCCTAGTGCTCACAAAACATTCATTATTTCTAAAAGCAAAAGAGAGCAGAACCACCAGGGAGGAGCTGTGCGTGTGCTCCCTCTTACAAAACCACGAGGGAATCTGTAGAGACTCCAGCTGGCCGCTGATTGTTAAACATTCCCCCAGTCTCATGTGTCAGTGCTGTTTCAGAATCTCTGTTCAGTGAAGAGATCTGTGAATTGTTTTATGGGAGATGTGACAACAGGTAGTAAAATAAGCTTTCTTAAAAGCCAGAACTCCAGAACTTGTCTATCTGGACAAGTGTGGCTTTGAAGAGGCCTCTTGCATGACCACGTCTTTGTTCCTGTGATGCCAGCTGGACAAAATGGTTTGAGAACTGCCTTCACACACTTAATCTTGGCAGTAGCATATTCTTGTCTTTTGAGGCATGGATAAGCTATCTGGTTATGGCTAAATGCCTTCCAGAGCCAGGGATCTAGAATAATACTGGTGACCTGACTATTTTTCTCGTGTAGCTATGGAATTGGGCTGAGAGTAGCTTTATGAGTGGATATTCAAAGGAAGACTGTGCACCCAGGAGATTCTGAGGGGCTGATCCTACCTCTAGAAGTCCTATCTGCATGAGAGACAGGTGTCTTAGTAAAGCAGATCCTACCTACTCCTAGGTTGCCCATGGGATGGGAGTGACATAGAATCTCTGAGTGATAGGAATGCTATCCTTGGGAGTGTCTTTCCCCAGTGCTGCTCCTCCACCACCTTGTCTGGGGCTGGAGAGGATGGTAGCTCTGTCGCAGAAGTGAATGGACAGAAACTTTGTGCCAGTCCAGTCAGGGCCATTTGGAAGTGACTTTATTATAGATAGAGGGAGAGTTGAACTCACAGATCTTCAGTTTATGGCCATTTATACCAGCTTGCTCCCCATCTAGCTCTGGATCCACCTCTGCTTTTTCAATGCAGTACAGACACCTTAAAGCAAGGCAGGTTGCATGGACTTTAGGCTCCAGATGAGTGGGAAAGGGGCATGAAAAGTTGGATGGGTGAAAATTGCTTCATAAAAGAAGTAAGGCAGGAAGTTGAAGCCTGGCTTAAGCACTAACTGGGGTTCCCTGTGAGTCAGATCACTGGGTCTAGGGCCGGACTTTTTAGATATCCTGCATAATGGCCAGAGAGGAATTTTCTAGATGCATGACTGGGTGATCTTTCTGGATGGGTAGGCTGGCTCAGCAGCAAAGCTCATCACAGACTTCTCAATGGAGGGAGAACTTAAGTACATGCCTCTAACTATGGAAGCTCATGAAATAATCACTTTTGCTCTAGACAAGTAGAAAATAAGGACTTCACTTCTGTGGCAGAGGAAGTAGGGTTGCTCTGAGACATTGTAGCTAGATTTGAAGCCTTAAGAATTAACTGGCAACACAGACTTGGCACTGGTGGCCCTTTTAAAAATGTGTCCTGAAGCAAATAAGCATTTGAGTTGGAATAAATGTGTAACTGAACAGGGTGGCTGCTTTACAAGCCAACATTTGTGTTTAATTACCATAACTAAGGCAGGAAGAGGAGAGTTTGGAATACCCAAATGAACAAATAACACGGAAACACCATTTGATGATTGTTTTCATCTCCTCCCTATAGAGTGCATCAGAATTTTAAACTAATTTTCAGTGACTTTGATGAATCACAGCTTGGACAGTGCTGGGGTGGGCCACTTAGACAAAAGCTTAGTAAGCACTTGCTCTGTGCCAGTCAAATCCATCACACATCAGATGCTTGTAATTCCTTCATCTTAAACCCTTTCAACATTTTCAAAAGAAAATGTAGCGAACCAGAAAGGCATTGTGAAAGGCTGTGGAACTGGCAGGCAGCAAGACGGTGAGGAGGCATTGCTCAATCCTCTCTCTAGGACGCTTCCTGTCTGATGAATTTACACCCACAGAACATTTGTCCATGTGTAGTCATTTCATAATATGCTTTCCTCGGAATCTTTTTAAGACCCTTCATATGCTTGAACTCAAAATACTTTTCCATCAAACCTTCCAATCTCATTTTCCACCAAGGTTTTGAAGTACTCTCCTAAGTTTTGGAAGCTGCTGGTGTCCCACCAGGTGCCCTTTGTGTGTCACGTGACGGGACGCCCTGTCTCTCATCCACCTGCACATTCAGGAGGAGAAAGTGGCTGGTCCTCCTGCATGGCTCTGGCTTCACAAAAACTGAGCAGTGACTACTGTGGGGTTTCAGCAACCAAGGAAGCTCCCCAAAGTTACTGACCAGCTTTTCTCTAAAAACTTTGAAATAACTTTCTCCAAAACTTGAGATAGCTCAGAAGTGCAGCTGCAATGGTCGTCACATCAAGCAGAGCTGCAGGCTGGTAAACAGCTGGCCAGTTGCAGTAGGTGGGAGGTGGACAAGACCTGAGAACCTGGGTTAAGAGAAGAAGGTGGCCAAGAGTGCTAAGAATGAAATCCAAGATGCAGCCCAGACTGGCACAGAAGAGAACCACTGAGCATTAGAGGAACCAGCTGGCCTGCAGGAACCTTGGGTGTGGGAATGGGGATGGCTCCAAGGATGCCAGCTGATTGAGCAACACCAGGGATGACCATGGAAGTCCTCCCTCCAGAGAACCTCCCACTTGCCATGGACTTCAGGATGTCTCTGTTCAGTTCAGTGGACAGATAATTCAGTCAATCAGGCAGTGGCTGCTACGAGTCCACATTGTACTGGATGTGGTAGGAGGTGTGCAGGGTAAGATCTGACCCCTGTCAGTTTGCTGAAGCTCAGAGGCTGTTGGGGGCCTAATGTCCTCCAGGGCGATTTCCCTGGGCTCACTTCTCTCTCTGGAAATTTTATTTTCAGCCTCACAGGACTAGTTCCTGGTGTCCTGCTCTGACCTTACTGGGACCAGGAGAAAGGCAGCTCCAGTGTGGGGAGCCGAATACTCCCCAGGATCTTCCCTTAGAGGTAGAAGCAGTGAGGATGAGAGGGGAGCCTCTCTGGGCCTCACAGAGAGCTCCAGCAGCTCCCCCACCCCAGAAGGCTAATGAGCCTGTGAGGCAGAATGAGCAGAGGACAGGGCTCAGGAAGCAGGATACGTGACATGGAGGGTGAGCCAGGCTGCCCAGGACCCAGGCTCCCTCCTGTCCTAGAAACCTCTTACTTATTCCCAGGGGGTCCCATTGCTTGGTTCCCAGACCCCCCATGGAGTGTCCCTTCTCACTCTACCCATTCACCCTGCACTGTGATCTCAGCCTGGGGCCTCTCTTCTGGACCCTGCCAACCTCAGAGGCCACCTCACACCAGTAAAGCCCAGAGTCTTCCTCCTCCATGGCTGGGATGTTGAAGTACTCTCCTAAGTTTTTTGGGTGCTGGCCCCTGCCCTGCAAGGTGTGGCCATCATTGTGGAAGAAGGAGGAAACATCCTTGGGAGGTAGTCAATGGAATCCCCTCATAGAGCTTGGAAGAGGGGACAGCATTCAGCGCAGGAGGCTGGGAGACGCAAGTCCAGGGCTTATGAGGGGCATCCTGGACAAGGAAGCCTCAGATGGCCTGAGCTGCCACAATACAACCCAGCCTGCAGCTCCATGATCCAGAAAAGAGACGCTCTCAGCCTCAGCACCTTGTTGTTGCTCATAAGCTTTGAAGTGTCCTCCTTAGCCAAGTCTGTCTAGAATCAAGAACAGAGGGATTTGCTGGCTTCTGCTGATTTGCAGAGGGGAAGGGCATGTAGCTGGTTCTGGTAGAGGGCTCCTCCTAATGTCGTCTCCTCCCAATGTTGTCTCCTCCCAGAGTCCCCTGTCTCCTTTCCCCGGCTCTAGAGGTGCCTCATGGTTGGAGGGGGTGACATTTGTACATCTTGAGAAACCTCAGGAACATAACCCAACATTAGGGGCAGCCAGAGATGGGGACCTGTGCAGAGAGCCAGCGGCCTCTGAAGTGTGTGTCCTCAGCAACACCTTTCTGCCCTGCCAACCTCTTAGTTGGTGACTCACCTTGGACCTGAGATGTGATAACCCTTGGGGTTTGTTTGCCTATGAATGGAGAATATGTCACCTGCCCAGTACAGTTGTACTGACCACTGCTTCCCATTGTTGCTGTCCCTGTGGGAAGAATATTTTTGTTGTTTGAGAAATGTAAAGGAGCTCCATTTTGTAGAAATCTACATTGTTCCAACCTTGGCATGGCAAAGTCAAATCCTCTCCTTCAAACACAGTGTTGGAAAGGTTTGGAGGTACAGCTGGGTTGTGAGACAGAACAGGGTCCCAGCTGGAGCTGCAGACCCCATTAGCCCACCTTCCTTCCTCTGTCCTCAGGATAAGGGACATGGAGGCTCTTGGATGTATGGTCAGGGCTTCCAGGTCTTCATGCCATACCAGGACAGGGTAGGAACTTGACTTTTTTTTTCTTTTTCCACTCTCCTTTGCCTTTATTATTCTCCCTCTCTTTTCTCTTACCTCCACTTCCAGTACCTTTTCTCTATCTTTCTTCCCTCTTCTCTCTTAGTCTCTCTCTCTCTCTCTCTCTGTGTGTCTTTAATTTGCCCCTCTACCTCGTCAAACTGACTTGTATTGGATTCACTTTGTGGTTATACCACCCAATTCCTTCATTGTCAATTCCCACTCCCCTTAGATTTGTTTCTTATCTTGATGACACTTCACTGTGGCACTTCCTGCAGCCTTCATCATTGCTCACTACAAAGAAGCTGTCCAGCGATGGGAGAGGAGGGTGTTACAGGTGCCAAGCTCAGCCTTGCTCCTTCTTGCCTTCCCCATCAGTCTTTCCCAGGCCCAGACCCTGTCCTCATCCTCAGTGATGCGTTTTGCTTTCTACCACAATCACATTGAGATTTGTTCTGTCTTTACTTCCAAGATGCATTTTACAGCCTGATGTGGACAAGAGAAGAGCTTCCAGGAATTCAGCAGAGCAGGAATCTGCAGAGCAGAATCAAGCTAGACTGGTGTCCAGCCTTGATCTTTTTGGCAAACCAGATACTATGAATGCCAGCTAGTTGTAGGAGCCAGCACTGACAGCTTGAGAGTAGAGAGAAACAGATGGAGAGCCTCGAGGTGAGCCCCAGTGCATTCCTGCCTTTGGCTGGACCTCTCTGGCTGCTTGGGTGCCACCCAACTCCCTCCGGAAGGTATGATGCTCACAGGGTTACTGTTTAGTGAGCTGTGTTTCCACAATGGTTCTTTCTTTCAGTATTGATTTGAATTCCCTATCCCTATTACACAACATGTTCTCAGAGGTTGAAATGTTCATACATCAGAATTTTGCCCCACTTGACAGAAAGATCCATGCAGGTTAGCGAGACAAGATGGGCTGGAGGGTGGGCTATTTGAGGAACAAAGGTGCCTGTCTGTGAACATAAAAGGGGTGGGGGTGTCTCAGCTTATGGAGTGGAGATTATAGAGGCCAGAATCACTTTGAAGGGAATAAGATGGAGTTTCAGAGCCACTCTGCTGAGATTGGAGCCACCTGTGGCTTAAGACTTGGTTTCTCCTCTGTTTGGGTGCTGTTCACAACTTTCAATAAAGGGGGTTCATCTAGGGCAGCTCTGCAGATGCTGGGGCATGGATGGCATGGTACTATCTCTGCCAGCCAAGTTTGGGCTGCAAGACACACTTGGAGCTTGAGGAGACATGAACAAAACTTACCACTTTTCCATTCACAGGGAACTGCAAGAGAACACAATGATATAATTAGGGTAAACAGCAGGAAGAACGCTCTGACAGCAAATCCTGTCATTTTAGTACTAAAGTGCTGATATCCATGTAATCATTTGGTCATACACTTAATCACCCAATCAGCAATCACACAGTTATCTAGCCACTTAACCAACCAACGATCCAATTGCCTATCCATCTGACCACTCAGCCAGCCAACCACCCAACTTTTAGAGTAGATCCACTTCCTGGAATATTCTGCTCCGGGTCAGAGTATTTCAGTTCCTATCTTCTCTCCTCCTATAGGTCTTTCCCAGGAACCCAATAAAAAGAATGCTCCCCAGTCACAGTCATAGTGCCCCATCATATTGTCATCATAGCATTTATCACTGTTTTTATTAGTCATTAATTGTTCACATTTTATTATTCATCTTCCTGTTTAGAATGTAAACCCCAATGGAAACATGGAATCTTCCTATCTTATCCACTGCCCCAGCCTATCATCTGTGCCTGGAATAATATATTTTCTTTTTTTTTTTTTTTTAAAGATTTTATTACTGAAAAGCCGGATATACAGAGAGGAGGAGAGACAGAGAGGAAGATCTTCCATCCGATGTTTCACTCCCCAAGTGAGCCGCAACGGGCCGGTACGCGCCAAACCGATGCCGGGACCAGGAACCTCTTCCAGGTCTCCCACGCGGGTGCAGGGTCCCAAAGCATTGGGCCGTCCTCTCCTGCTTTCCCAGGCCACAAGCAGGGAGCTGGATGGGAAGTGGAGCTGCCGGGATTAGAACCGGCGCCCACATGGGATCCCGGGGCTTTCAAGGCGAGGACTTTAGCCGCTAGACCACGCCGCCGGGCTCAAGGAATAATATATTTTCAATAAACATTCACTGAGTAAGTGTCTGAATACCTTCCTTTGTGTCTAGTTGTGGGAGAACAAAAAAGTGGCAGACATAGTATTCAACTCTTGAGTTATTACACCCAAAGGTGCTACCTCCAACAACTACAGGAGAACCCATGCAGCAAAGGTGAGATCTAGTTCCTGCAATGCAATTGGTTCACAGGACTCTGGGGAATGTATATGCATATGATCATAGTGAGGAGACAAGGTTCCTGGTAATTGTTTTTTTTTTTTTTTTTTTAAAGATTTATTCATTTTATTACAGCCAGATATATACAGAGGAGAGATAGAGAGGAGGAGCTTCCGTCCGATGATTCACTCCCCAAGTGAGCCGCAACGGGCCGATGCGCGCCGATCCGAAGCCGGGAACCTAGAACCTCTTCTGGGTCTCCCACGCGGGTGCAGTGTCCCAATGCATTGGGCCGTCCTCAACTGCTTTCCCAGGCCACAAGCAGGGAGCTGGATGGGAAGTGGAGCTGCCGGGATTAGAACCGGCGCCCACATGGGATCCCGGGGCTTTCAAGGCGAGGACTTTAGCCGCTAGACCACGCCGCCGGGCTCAAGGAATAATATATTTTCAATAAACATTCACTGAGTAAGTGTCTGAATACCTTCCTTTGTGTCTAGTTGTGGGAGAACAAAAAAGTGGCAGACATAGTATTCAACTCTTGAGTTATTACACCCAAAGGTGCTACCTCCAACAACTACAGGAGAACCCATGCAGCAAAGGTGAGATCTAGTTCCTGCAATGCAATTGGTTCACAGGACTCTGGGGAATGTATATGCATATGATCATAGTGAGGAGACAAGGTTCCTGGTAATTGTTTTTTTTTTTTTTTTTTTAAAGATTTATTCATTTTATTACAGCCAGATATATACAGAGGAGAGATAGAGAGGAGGAGCTTCCGTCCGATGATTCACTCCCCAAGTGAGCCGCAACGGGCCGATGCGCGCCGATCCGAAGCCGGGAACCTAGAACCTCTTCTGGGTCTCCCACGCGGGTGCAGTGTCCCAATGCATTGGGCCGTCCTCAACTGCTTTCCCAGGCCACAAGCAGGGAGCTGGATGGGAAGTGGAGCTGCCGGGATTAGAACCGGCGCCCATATGGGATCCCGGGGCTTTCAAGGCGAGGACTTTAGCCGCTAGGCCACGCCGCCGGGCCCTCCTGGTAATTGTTATGGCATATAAGATATGGCAAGGTGGCCAAGAGAAATGATATACATCCCTCGTTGCTGACCTGACCCAGGTGCTTTGCAGGGCACTGCGAAACGAGTCCTGAGATGAGCAGATGAAGACTCTCCTAGAACAGATGGTTGAGACATTTGGCCACACGCTCTTATATCCCCTCCCTTCATCTATGAGTTTGATGTAGGGAACGATATGCAGGATTTGAGATCAGGTGAACTGAACAGCACACATAAATTCCCATCTTTTTGGATGACCTTTGATAAACCGTTTGTATTCAAAGAGCTTTCAATTCCTTGTTCCAGCATATCTTGTAAAGGGTACAATAATAGTCAATTTTTTTCTTAAGAGACAGTTGTAAAGGTTATGTTGCCCCAGTGTCTGGGTTAACATAACTCAGAGCAGAAAGGAGGCCTGACCTCAGAATGACTGAGAACTAACTCTGTAGTGATGCCTTTTGTCCCTTCCTCTTCTCACTGGGAAAAAATGCTGCAGTTACAGAGTGCTGAGCAAGCAAGGTGGAGGTTATTGAAGCTTATAACGAAAAAGAAGGTGACCAGAGCCACTTCTAACAGCCATGTACCCAAATCCTGAGACCTGCTACCAATGAGCTGTGGTTGCAAAGCCACACCCTGCAATCCACATGGCAGCCAACTGGGATCATAGGGAGTGGGCAATACCTATCACAGCTTTTTCTGTATGGAGAGCCAGAGAGCTCAGGTGCCTGGGTTAGCTGTATGAAGATGACATGGTACTGTGGTGCAGCAACCAAGCGCTATTGTCAAACCTGTTTGCATAATAGAGTCCAAAACAATGGAAGCTATCTTCAACTCTGATCTGGTCAGATCATCCTGGGAGGAAGAATAAAATTCAGCTCTTGTTGCAGTGACAAATGGCATTAAGATAAGGCAGATAAGGATGAGGAAGAGGCTTTAGGAACCATTTCTAGTTTGAGTTGTTGAGCAACTGGGAAATATTTATTCTGGGAAAGACACAACAGAGTAAGACACAACAGAGTACAGTCACAACAGTGCACTAGGCATCTTCAAACATTTGGTGAGCTGAGCTTTCATGAAGGGAGGTATATTCTGGACTATGGCAGAGAACAAAAATGAAATTAATCCATGAAAGTGAGAAGGATCAGGGAATCATATTTCAGCTCAACATGAAAAATTATTACACAACTGAGTTCTACTGTGGTAGAACCTGTTACTTGGTGAAGCTCTGGCTGCCATGGTGCTGGGAGCATTGTGTGGAGGTCTCATACTGCCTGCCATGGCTGATGTATGGGTACGTGTGGGAAGTGTGCAATGGTGGGGGTTGTATTGGCAAATGCTTGGCTAAGAAAAACATTAATTCTCATCTCTCAAACTTTGCTTGCAATATTTAACATACAGCTATGCACAGTGCATTCAACGTCACTGGCCCAAGCTACGTGGATCCCTGACAGCCAACAATAATAATAATAGCCTCCAATTATTCTGCCCACTCTCTGCCATGCATTTTCAATGCTTCTTTATTTTACAGTTTGTAGTTGATTAGAATGAAATTACATTCAAACTACAGGAAAGGAGGCAGAATAGACAAACCAACGGCTTTGACACCAAATGACATTGTGGTTGCATGTTTTGGGTTTTGCTCAAACAGGGTGATAACAGGCAAATGTCTTAGTTTTCTCAAACCTGTTTCCTCAACTCTATAATAATGAACAAATACATGCCTTATCAGGTTTTAAATGTTACATAAAATGGATGCAATATGAAGTAGGCATTCAGTGTTCTTTTTTCCCTGTCTGTCTATATCTGAGAGACAACACTAGTGCCGCATGTACAGTCACTATTTCTACACAGCTCGTCCTGGATTCTACAGAGTAAGCTGTTTTTTTTTTTCTTTCTTTCTGGGGTCCTTAATCACCAACTGTGCTGATTTCATGACTGCTTCTCCATCATGCTGTGCGCAGTACAGCCTCTCATTGACCACTCGTTTCCTTTGCTGTTTGCCATTCAAACCCTGAGTTCCAAACTGAGATAGTCTTGGACTTTATCTAGACAAGTTCGGCTCCTCTTATAAGCCAGTGAAACTTTCTCTCAGGAAATTTCAATCTGGAGTATATTCAGATCAGTAACCATTGTGTCCCTTTCTATTTGCTCAAATGGTCATTCATAGAACACACAGATGGAATGACGATGGCAGAGAAAGAACACTGGGTACAACAGGCACTTTGCTTCCAGATTCTCACACTGTCTAGCAAGAGATCATGTGGATGAACAGTTCTGCTTTTCTAGTTGTAGGAAAACAAACAGCAAACTACTGGGAGTATGTTTAAAGCAAAAACTGGGTCCACTCAGAAACTGTAAAGGAAAATAAAATGCATGCACAGATGGTTTCTTTTAAGTGTAGCAAGGTGATCCTACCTGAGGCTGATCCAGGCCTGGGGGAACCCAGTGGCTCTCTCCGCTGCTATCCTCTACTCACACCAGCTCCTTTAGGCACCTGCATGTGTGACTGACATGGGGGGAAACGGAGAGAAAAGACACAGGTCAGAGGACCGGTCAGATCCAACACTCCTCCAACCCTCAGCAGAGTGAGGATGTGGGCAGAAGTATTATAATTAATTTGAAAAGGGATTTGGATACTCACAGCATATGCCTTTTGATCAGGTGAAAAGTCTGGTCATGGCCAAGCTGTCCTGGCAAAATTCCATATCTCATGGTGGCATTCCTTTCTGGCTGAAGGAGCCATTGCATGAGTGAATATTCTTGAACATGAAGTACAAAAGGCATCGCATAAGTCACTGATAAGCACTGCCTGAGTCTCTGTGGCTTCAGAAAGCTCATGCCAGGAAACCTGGATAGGTTACGGCTATGGACTCTTGCTGGTGGGCAAATCAGAATTTGCTTAGTATCAGTGTCCCTGGGCTGGGACATTGAACAGTGCTGGACTTAGTACTGGTGTCCCAGGGCCTTGGAGGTTGCACAGTGTTGGACTTACTGTCCCTGGGCCTGGGAGGTTGCACAGTGCTGGACTTAGTGTCCCTGGGCTGGGACATTGCACAGTGCTAGAGATGCTGCCTCATCCACTCTGCTCCTAAGTGGCCTCCAGTTTGCTGAGGCAAGCTACAAGTTGACAAAGCATTTTCAACACTTGTGGCTCATGAAAGGTCCATACCGGGACTTGACACATTTCTACAAAGGCATTCAGGAAAAGACAGAGAGGTTCCATTAGAAATGTGGACGAAATAATTAGATAATTTTTCCACAAAAATAGATATCCAAGGACCAATTAAACATAGGAGAATGAATTTGGCGCCAGAAATCACGGTGGCTTTATAACTTTACATTACAGTGAGATATTACTAAACCTTCCCCTCCCCACCATAAGAATGATCCAAACTATCAAGATAGATGTCTCAGTGTTGGAGGTGAAGGAAATAGGATTCTTGTGCGCCACCAATGGTATAGGTATAACCATTTGGAAAATGGCTTTCAGAATTTGCTAAAACAAAACATATGAGTGTATCTGACAACCCAGCATTATTATTCCTGCATATGTTTTACACAGAAACGCATACATCCAGGCATCAAAAATCATGTCTGAGAGATTGGTGTTACAACACGGTGGGTTAAGATGATGCTTGCAATATTGGTGTCCCATACTGGAGTGCAAGTTCAAGCCCTGGCTGCTCTGCTTCTGATCCAGTTTCCAGCTAACGATCCTGGAAAAGTGGGTGGATTATGGTTCAAGTGCTTGGGCATTTGCCACTATGTGGGACACCAGAATGGAGAGTTCCTGAGACTTGGCTTTGGCTTGAACCAGACCTGGCTGTTGTGGCCATTTGTGTAATGGTTTAGTGAACCTGTGAATGGAGATTCTCTCTCTCTCTTGTTTTATCTCTCCCCCTATCTCTATTGCTGTTACTTGCAAATAAATAAATCCTAACACTACACAGAGTGGTGTTTGTGGCAGGATCATATGTAACAGATAAGAACTGGAAACTATTCATCACCGAGGAGGTCCCGAGTTCCCATTTCACCAGCTGACAGAATGTGGATGTTTAAGGCAAAACATGGAGGACTCGGGAAACTCAAGGAAACACTTTGTGATAGTCAGATTGTCCCTGAACATTCTTCAATAAGCCCACCCCTTATAGTCTGAAAAGGGTTTGATGTATATGTTGCTGAAGGGGGTGGGGTTGGATGGGGAGGGTGGATTTTCTGTTTTCTTTCACCTTATAGAATGTGGAAATGATTCTGACACAATCAGGCAATTCTGTTGTGACTTTGTTGCTTGGGGCGGGGGGTGATGAGAAGGGGGCAATGAAGTGGAAGCCACGTCTGAATTTGACATCTTGTCCACTCACCTGAAGAGGCTAACAATTATGTGTTTTCCTCATTGCTCTATTTCCAGTAAAACCGATCTGAGTTGCCTCCATTTTTGTTCAGCTGTCAGTGCAGTAGATGGACCAGAGATCCTGCAGGGCAGCAGCTGGGGCAGCAGACGGAAGGAGGTAAATCACAAATGGTCCAGCTTGCAAGTGCTGGTGGTAGTTTGCACGCAGAACAGTTGAAATTTCTGTCCCCGCTGCTTCTGCTTTTGCCAGGCTCCAGCAATCTGTGGGTGTGAACTGTGCTCTGCCTTCTTGCCTCACCCCCATCGGGTGAGAAGTTACACCTTCAGAGGTGGGAGTGAAACTGGCTTTCTGAGCTGAGCTGGCTGCGCATCACTTTGTTGGGGATGACAGTGACCTTAGGGGAGTGGCTGTGGTAGCTGGGAGTTGTTGCCCAGATAAGGTCCCAGGATGACCTTGAATCTAGGTAGGGATGAGTTAGGGGCAGAATCCAAACCCTTAGTAGTGCGCAATACTACAGAATACTACAACTGCTCTAAGGAAATGAAAGGACTAACAGAATGGGCAGGGATTCTTATCCAGAACAATCTGATACTCAGATGCCCTCATGACTCTGGATTAGTGTCAGGGCAGCAGCAGCAGGGACATTGGCTGCTGGAGAATGGGAATGTCAGTCTAATCCCGGGGGCGGGGGGCAAGAGAAAGCAGGGGAGTTGGACACAGAGGCGGTATGCTGGACTCGAGTCCTTGTTCGGGTACTAACTGGTTGAGACCGTAGGCACATTTTAAAAAACCTCTTTGTGCCTCAAGGCCCTGATCTCTAAAAAGTGGCTAAACAATTATACCCGTGTCTTAGGGTTGTTGTGAAGTTGAAGTGAGAAAGGTGGCAAGTGCTTAGTGCTCATAGTACTTTGTGTGATGATCAGAAATGTACTCCGGGCTGTCCAGTTCAGCAGTTCCTAGTTACATATAGCTACAGAAAACTTGAGATGGACCAGTGATATTAGATAGGAAGCTAGAAGTTAGCCAGCATGTGTGAGTGGGGCCCAAGGAAAGCAAAGCACCTGTGCAAAGAAATGCAGCACCTCCTAGTAGCCCCAGAAGCACACATTCGAAGCAGTCCAATATTTTACAATGTGAAGTCCTGTTCATACCCTGGTAACCTTACAGGTAGTCCCAAGGAAAGCACCCAAGGACAACCTTCCCAGCAAGGCACCAAGTGGCATACCTGGTCTGATGATAACATTGAACAATGAAACCTTGGGAGGATTTTTAACCTATTCTGCAAACCCTTTGTTCAGAAGAGGGAGAGAGGAAAAATGGTGGGAAAAAGTGGACCCCACACTCATAAAGCTTGGTCTAAATGATGTGCCTTCTCTCTGATTCCATCTTCAGAGATGTTCAACCATTTTAACAGATGCCCAATGCTGTTAAACCTTGCAACCTTGTTCACCACTACTCTGATTCTCACATCTAAATTTTTTTTCTTGCAGGAAAAACCTCTGCTCTGTTTGTCTCTGCTGACAGACACACTGAGGAACTGAAGTTGTAATGGTCTTTATTTTTGTTGAAACTCAAAAACCTCCATGTGGCAAGTGGCTTGCTCGCTGGACATCACAGGCGTGGAGCATTGCTGGAGATGTAGGGAGGGTGAGGTGAAGGCCAGCTCCTTCCAAAGAAGACAAAGCCAGGAAGCCTTGAGCTCCCAGACCTTCCTGAGTCCCAGCAGGATGAAGTAACTTGGTCAAAGGCACTGGTCTCTACAGTCAGCAGGGACTGGCCCATAACCCTAATTAGAACTGGAGATCCAGGTAAGACCAGTTGGAGAGAGCAAACCCGACAGATGTTACCAAAGCCTACTAACTTAGGACAGAAGCTGAAAGACTAGAGTGGGATGAAGAGAAGAGTGGGTCAGGTTGAGAATGAAGCTCTGGCCTAGGCCTCTGGGGTAGGAAACACTGCGAGGCACCCAGTTTTTACCTGCAGTCCCTCCTCTGTCTCCTCCCTTCTAGAAAACAAGGCAGAGAAAGGAATCACCTAGGGCAAGATTGCTTTGTGTCAATTCGATAGCGACCTCTGGTGGCTAAATGGACAACAGAGTACTAAGGAGTAAATCTTTAATAATGAATTCTTTATTTACTCTTCATTCACCCACCCTTCCATCCATCAACCCTCCATCCCAATCACCCCACCCATTCTTTCATCAATCCATCCATCCCCTATCCCATCCATTGATCCAACCACCCATCAACCTACGCACTCACCCATTCCTCCTTCCATGCTTCCACTCATCCCCCATCCATCCTCCATCTCATCCATTCTTCCATCCAACAATCGATTCGTTTTTGTTATTTCTTGGATTATGCTTAGTCTATCTCTGACTCCCTGAGCTCAGAAATAATGAGGCATATACTCAGATACAGTCTTTGTGTGCTTTTTTTGAAAAAAAAAATAGTTAATTTGACAGTGTGTGTGTCTGTCTGTCTATGAGAGAGAGACTGAGAGCAAGCGAGCTTAATCTGTTGGTTTACTCTCTTCAAATGGCTGTAAGAGTCAGGATTGGGCCAGGCTGAAGGCAGGTCTCCCAAGTGGGCGTCAGGGACCAAGCATTTGTGCCGTGTTCTGCTGTTTTTCAGATGTGTCAGTTGGGAGCTGGATCAGAGTGAAGCAACCAGGACTTGGACTGGTGCTCTAATCTGGGATGCGGGCAACGCAAGCGGCAGGTCAAATCACCGCGCCACAATGCCGGCCCTTCTCCTTGTGTTTCGTCAAGCATTTTCCTCCCTATCTCCACTACTCTGTTTATCACATGATATTGTATTTCACTTATTGTCTTTTGCTACTTCCAGTCTTCACAAAAGCAAGGCCTGAATCTAATTCCTACTTGTGTTCCTGTCTTAGCCCAGTATGAGTTCAAGATAAACCAAGGTACTTGTATTGTTGTTGGGATTTCTGGAATCAGAAACATATGGGTTATGACTCTGATTATACTGCTTAGTATACTAGATATGGAATCTGGGGCTATGATTCGATTTTATAAAGCTTCTACATTTACATTTTTGGTAATAACAGCATCATATTCCTAGTATTATACTTTTGCACACATAGTGTCTGGATCATTTGCCTCTCTACCCGAAACTGTATTCTTGTATATCTTGTTAGAAATCTTACAACACCAAAGCTCTACCACCCTTTTCTCTCCCATGAATTCAGTCACTCCATCTCAACTGAATCTTTCCCACTGATACTTCTGAGAGATGCTCCACTCCTTTTCAGTTTTGCAACCAAACCAAGTCAAACCAGCCCAGCACCCCCTCCCCCCCGCTTGAAAGCGTGGTCTATGGTAGATCTTACCCGCTGGTGCTCAGAGACACATTGATGTGTCTCAAATGGTTACGTATTCTTCTCAGTCTCGGAGCAGCTGGGGGCATCCTTGTTTAATAACCTATTCTCCTTAAACAGCATGCTCTGTGTGTGCCGCAAAGCATTTGCTCACCTCTCACTCAGCTCAGCCACTCAGATGTGGCTTTGCCTACTTTCACATTTCCATCATACACAAGAGATGCATTTCTAGTCTCACCCTGTTTGAGTGTATGCACTGAGTACATTTCCTCCTTTAAAAACAACCCCCTTCCAGATTTTATCCCTTTTCTTCTGGTAGCTTCTTGCTACATTCATCTGCATTTGACCGCCACCCTCCTTGAGTGGCTCTGAAGGACAGCCCTTTTTGCTCTATCCTCCTGCTTAGCAATCACTTGTGCCTGTGCTTTAAATGACCACCATAGGCTATTGAATGCCAGACTTGCCTTTGTCTCCCAAGCCACAGTTCCGAGTTTCAGGTATGAGCATCCAGAGCCTTACTTGAGAGCTCCAGTTGATCTTACACTTAGCCCGCCAACCTGGTTCTCTTCGGTGTTGCCTTGTGTAAGATGAAAAGAGCATCACCAGGATGCACCAGTCAGAAGTCTGTGTGTCATGACTATGATTTTCTCCCAGATCCAATATTGCAGGTGTTGTGTTGTGTTGTGTATGCACGGATATACATGTTTTTAATATATTTTTTGTCTCCCCACTGCCTACTCTCATGATCAGTTTGGCACATCCTAATCACATATCGAATTCTGAGTTTTAGCATGCTCCCTGGAGAAAGTCGTTCCTCACCCATGCCAAGCTAGGTGCTCAGACAGCTCTCATTTTAGCAGTTAGCAGTTTTCACTCTGTGTGATAACTGCTCTCTGTATATATGGCCATACAACACTGGAAACTCGTGAGGGCAAGGGCTACATTTGCCCTGTTCTTTGCTGTATCTCGGTGCCTGGCACAGAGTGTAGTTATCACATACATGTGGGATGCGGAGTGTGGGATGGCTGCCGAAGTGTCAGCTCTTAGCCCTCTAACACTCCTCTTGCCCTCGAACTCATATGGAAGGGGACATTACTATGAGATTCTGTATCAGCAAGTAGCTGTTTACTCTGAGTTAGCCTAGTATCCATAGGAGGGGTGGTTCCCTTGAGTCACAACTTGATGTTCCACCTCTGTTTCCTTACTTTCTATTTCACACACATTCTTTTTCTTTTTCTTTTTTTTCTTTAAGATTTATTTATTTTTATTACAAAGTCAGATATACAGAAAGGAGGAGAGACAGAGAGGAAGAACTTCCATCCAATGATTCACTCCCTAAGTGAGGGCAACAGCCAGTGCTGTGCCGATCCGGAGCCAGGAGGCAGGAACTTCTTCCAGGTCTCCCACACAGGTGCGGGGTCCCAAGGCTTTGGGCCATCCTTGACTGCTTTCCCAGGCCTCAAGCAGGGAGCTGGATGGGAAGTGGAGCTGCCGGGGTTAGAACCGGCGCCCATGTGGGATCCCGGCACGTTCAAGGCGAGGACTTTAGCCACTAGGCCACGCTGCCGGGCCCCACACACATTCATTTTCATTCCTCATTGCATATGCCCTCCTAGGTAGCATGTTAAATTCTTTTCATTGAGATTCACATCCTTGACTCAAAGTCTGTGGTGACAGAAACAATCTTAGAAGTTAAGGATGGGGCTGTTGCAAAGGCTTGTAATTGTTAAACCGTGCTGGATTGTAATTCTTGTCAAAATAAATTATCAGTTTTATGAGGATATCTCAAGAAGTTCATATTGAAGTGGATTTCAAAGATAAAAAATAAGAATACTAACTTAATTTCTCAGCATTTAAGCTCCACCAGGTTCATGACACTTTTGTAAGCTGGGATACTAGCCATTTCATTTAGTCAGCCGTAAGAACTGAAGAGGGCAGGCATTCGGCACAGCGGCTGTTGATGCCTGTTGGAATGCCAGCATCCTGCGCTGAAGGGAGTCCCAGCTCCTCTTTTGATGGTCCAGTTTCCTGCTGTTCCTTCTCTTGTGGAGCAGCAGATTGTGGCTCAGTTACTTGGGTGCTTGTCGCCCGTGTGGAAGACCCGAATGGTGGGCTGGGCTCCTGGATTTGGCCTGGCTCAGCCCCTGCCATTTGAATATATAAATATTTCCTTTCTTTCTTTCTTTCTTTCTTTCTTTCTTTCTTTCTTTCTTTCTTTCTTTCTTTCTTCTTTCTTTCTTTCTTCCTTTCTTTCTTTCTTTCTCTCTCTCTTTCTTTTTCTAAAAGAAATTAAGGGGCTGGAAGCTGCTGGGGACCCACTCTTCTCTGGGGATTGAGGAAGAAAGGCATGTATAATTAAGCGATAAATTGGATTTTTTTGGCTTCTGTGTTTACCATTGTCAAATATAATCTGTTTCATGCATTTATACAGAATGCATAAGAGAGGTCAGATTTAATTTTCTGCAGTTTGCTTATTTTCTCCTCCAGTTCTCTGGGTAGATGCAGAACCCAGATGGAAATGGGGAGACTGTGAAACTTGTGTATTTAGCAGAGACAGTGGTTAGGGTTTAGTGTGATGGACCCTGGGAGTTGGACACCCATGAGCACATACAAAATAGAAGGAGATAATGAGGAAAAAGTGTGGGATTTGGAGGCAGACAAAGCATCGTTCGAGTCCTGGCTCATTTGAATAAAATTGTACCGTTTGCATTCCATTTCCATCCCTCGGCTCAGAGGATCCCTCTCTGCATTCCCTCCCTCAACTTTCCCTGCTGTATTCTCTCCCTTTGCATGCAAGCATGCTTCATCCAAAACAAGGCAAATGCCTTCTTTGCCTCACTCCTCTCCGTCAGTTTCCACAGCACCTCCCTTTCCTCTACGCTCACATTCGCTGAAACACCGGTTGGTGTTTCTCTGGTCTCTGCTTACTCAACCATTTAGTGGCATTTTCATTGACTGAACACTGCTTCTACGTTGGAATGCCTTTCTCTCTTGGCATTCATAGCACCATATTCCTGGTTCTGCTCCTCCCTCGTTGGCCATAATCTCCGTCTATTTGCTGGATTCTTATTCTACCTGACATTCAAGTAGGGATGCTCAGAGTTTGGCTTTGGACCACCTTCACTTTTTCCTTTCACAGAAACATTTCAAAAATTCATTTGTTTGGGAGGCAGAGGGACAAATACAGAGAGAGAAAGGAGGGAGGGAGGGAGGGAAGAAAAGAGGAGGAAGAGAGGCTGGAAGGGAAGGAAAGAGTGAGGGAGGGAGGGAGGGAGAGCTTCTCAAATGCTTGCAACAACCTGGACAGGGCCAGGACAATACTAGAAGCTTGGAACTCCATCTGGGTCTCCCACGTGGGCAGCAGGCACCCAGTGAATTGAGTTATTACTTGCCGACGTCCAGGGTGCACACAGTCAAGCTGGAGAGAGGAGGAAGGGCTGAGTATTGAAGCCAGGTGTTCCAAAGTGGGACAAGGGCTTCGAGGTGGTGTATGAGCTGCAAAGTCAAATGCCCCCTCCTTGCCCCCACAGCTGTGACTAATGTGCAACAACACTGAGATTTCTACCTCCTCACCCACCTGACCTCTCCCAAGAACTTGAGACCTGAATGTGCAGTTTCTGTCTGCTTGTCCACTGGAGTGGTTGATGAATGTCTTAAAGTAAAACTCTTCATCCCTCTCCTCCCTGCTGAGCACAAAGCAAAGAACAGCCCTTTGCCTTGTCCCTCCCCTGGTGTCTTCCTCATCCCAGTAGACAGCATTGCCATTCGCCCAGAGAGAAGCCTCGTAGTCATGCTCCTGCCTCGCCCATCACCAGCCTGTATGGGTTGTGTTCCAGAACACATGCCAGGTGCACTTCATTCTCTGCATCTCTCCTGCCATCATGACCAGGCAGACTTCCTCCTCTCCTGCATTCTGGGCCTATAAGAATAAAGGCCTCTTAATTCTTTATCTCTGTGCTTTTATACACAGCCTTAGGCAGGCCAGTGCAGACACTGCCCAGCTTTGTACTCCCGTCTCTTTCCATTGCTTTGGGAGTAACGCATGCGTTCCTTCACCAGGTCCTGCCTCTCTTGGGCTGCTCTGAGGGTGCCCCTCCTACCATGCTCGGTCTGGTTGTCCAGCTCGTTAACACTTGGGAGTGCCTGCCTCCTTCTGCACCTGCTCTTCTGCCTACCCACTTTCTCCTTCTACCTAACATCGAACAAACAAAAACCAGAAGACATAAATAAATTACACAGTCCCAAATGCACAGCCAGGCGAGAAGCACCCGGGTGTGTACTGCCTGGCGGAATTCAGTTTTTGTCCTATTTGTTTCGGGTTTTGATTTCCTTAGAGACAGAAGCAGCACAGGATCAGCATGAGCCCCCCGTGTCTTCCTCCTCCTGCATCAGCTTGTGCTCATGCTCCAGAGTGACCCCTCACCGGGAACTTACCCTTCCTGTCTCTATTTCACACTTGTTGCTCTCAGCAGTACCATCCATGGCTCACTGTGAGATGGAGCTGCACCAACATGTGCTGTCCCTGCTGTCACTTTCACTGTGGCATAGTATTTCACTGGATAGTTTAACTGTCTTCTCCTCACGATGGATAATGATGCCATTTTCCATTTTTGGCCTTCATAAACAACACTGCCAAGAATGTGTGTAAGTATTTCTTTGGGCACACATTTCAGAGTTTCTCTAGGGTAAATCCTTAAAATCAGAATTTCTGAATAGCTAAGTATGAGCCTCTTCAATTATTTTAGAACATCCTGGCTTTCCCTTTAAACTGAGTGAACGGATTTTGAGCTTCAGGATGGGAGCGTTTCCAGGAACTTCTTTCACACTGATGGAGCTGCTGAGTGAGAAAGGGCCGCCAGGGGGCACCAGGAACCTCCCAAGGATACAGGGCAAGTGGAGTAGGGGAAGGAGGGTGGGAGGGGGCTGGCCCTGCTTTCTTTTTGGTCCCTGAGACCAGTGGGTAGAGGTGGGGATCCTGGAGAAACCTGTGGGGCAGGCTCCAACCCAGGCCACGGAAAGACGGAGTCTTCATCTTCTCCAAGTCTCTTCTAACAATTGAAAGCAATAAAAATCAGAGCTAAAACAAACAAACAAAAAAATAAAAACAAAGCCACATGCATCATTAAAACTTCTGTGTGTTTAACATTCAAAATATACATGGCATACATATATAATTTTTAAATTTTTTGAATTTCATTTTTAATATTGTTTACATAGTTGAGAGGGATGCCTGCCTGTGTTGGCCTCTGATTAGAGTGGGGAAGGTCAGATATGGAGGAAGGTGGGTGGGACAGTCTGTTTTTCTCATTTTCTCCTGTGTCCACAGGGGAGGAGAGGGAGAGGGCCAGCCGTTGCTGTCAAACTACATTAGCACCTGGGGGTGGGGGACGGTCGTTTGATAATGTCCTAGAGACCCTGATGTGGGGAAGAGTGTTCCGAGGGACACTGGAGTGGTTTCGATAGCCCTGAGATGTTGTTGGTATTATTGCTCCGGGGTTGAGAAAATCTTTCCAAGGTCTGTTGGTTGATAAAGTCTGCCTTAGCGCATTCACAGACCCAAGAACATGCCGCAAAGCTTGGCCAAGAGAGTTATTCAACCTGTTCTGCTTTCCATCCTCTGATGTGGTAGTCAATGCCTCATGCTGGCTTAGATGAGCTGGATGTCATGTCCTTCATGTGCAATTGGACATGCTGCCTACCGCACAGGCAACAGCAACTGAGGAGGCCCAGCCCAGATACATGCACTCCAATTACACATCCTGTCTGTGATTTTCCCTGTGGCCCTCAAGAAACCTTGCCTAGGGTGACTTCAGACTTGACTGTTTTGTGTGTCAGTGAATGGTCAGGTTTCGTCTGTCACCTGCACCAGTCAATTCACAAACCAGTAGATGTAGCTTGTTCAGTTCCACCTCAGCCCCATATTTCACATGAACCTATTGGTTCTGTGGCTCAGCTCAACCAGCCCACAATAGACCCAGTTCTCACACACACCAGTGAGTGCTAGGACCTAGTCAGGGTGACTCTCCAATGTCCCCCACCAGGGATATTGTTCTCAGCCCCGGTTTTTGCCCCTGTTGTGGCCTAGCTCAGCCCATATCCCATCTAGTCCTCATGTACACCCTTGGGTGCTGTAGCTTAGTTTAGCCTAACTTGCCTCTAGACCTGGCCCTTACTTATGCTGACAGGTGCTGCGGCCTTGTCCAGTCTGGCCTGCCCTCAACCCTGATTTTTGTGTTCACCAGTGATAGGTACAGCCTAGTGGGCGAGTGTCCCCTGTTCCCCTGACGGACATGTTCCCAGCCCCAGATCTTGTGTCTGCAAGGGGGTACTGTGGTCTGACCCACATGACTTGCACCCAGTCCTGGCACTTGCCAGCTTGTGCTATACTTTAGCTTGGCTGGCCCACACCCATTCTGGCTCTTGTGCATGCTAGCAAGTGCAGCAATGGCTGATATATTTTTTAACATCTTCATTTGCTTATTTTTGTTAAGAAATAATTAACTCAAATCTGAAGCAAGCTGCCTTCTCCTGTCCTCCTCCCTATTTTTTTAGAAGATGGCTTTGAGTTTTGTGTCTGTACAAACCATTTATTTTTACAACATATGTGTGTATCCATAAATGATTTATAGTATTATTTATTTTTATTTATACAAATGGCATTCTGTATTTAATTGTGCAAATGTCGTTCCTATCCATGGAACACTGTTCCCAAAATATTCCTACATTGATGCTGGTGTCTTCAATCCAGTGTTTTCTCATTTTTTGAAAGGTGTACTTTTTTTTTTTAGAACTTTAACAATGCATGTTTATTTTTTATTTATTTGAAAGACAGCAGGAGAGCTGGAGGGAAGGAGGGAGGGGGAGAGAGAGAAGATCTTCCAATTGATGGTTCGCTCCCCAAAGGCCAGTGCCAGTCAGGGTGGGGCCAGGGACCCATGCTACCTCCCTAGGGTACACATTAGCAGGAAACTGGATCAGAAGTAGAGAAGCCAGGACTGGAACCAGCAAATTGATATGGAATGAAGGCTACTACACGGGGTGACTCTGCACCTGGCCTGCCCCTTAGAGGTGCATTTTTAGATTGTGTTCAGTTGTTGACTACTTAAACTGTGCTGTATATACACTCATAAGGGTAGAACTTCTTGTCTTTTTTGATACTGACCTGAGGTTCTTTGATTTCCCTGTGACTGAAATAGAGAAGCTTCCAACATGCAACTCATCCAAGTTTCCTGGATTCTGTTGCTGGAGTACAAGGGAGACAGCAGTGGAGGATTTCCACCAACTGGCTTCCCAGTGGGTGTGAAGAAGGACTTGATAGAGGATGGGAGGTGTGACCGCACCATCTTTGTATTTGGTTCTTCCCCCACAGTGCTTAGTTTGCACCTGACTTTGTTTCCATGCGGTTGCTGTTTTGGGCGCACACAACTTGCTCAGAATGGCAGTGCCGTTACCTACCGACACTCCAGGATGGTCACATGGGAGTCACAGTGGACATGCAGGCTGGTTAGGGAAGAAGGGTCTTTTGTTGTCAGAGTTTGGATTCTCCTAGTTTCCAATTGGTTTGGAGTCAGAGATAGATGCCTGCCAGATCAGGAGAGGTTGGAAGCAGCAATTCCCATTTCTTCCACATGGAACATTTAGCCCCTAGACTAGTCCTTAGCACCTAGTAGGTACTCAGTAAAATATGTAATAAGTTAATGAACCAGTGAGTGGATTCATACATGTCTCTATATTGCTTAAAGGCAGAATTTGTCCACATGTACATATACACATATACATAAGGTGGTTGAGTTTCTGGGTGGATACCACATATCACTCTTCAAAGTTATCATACTAATGTATACTTTTACAACAGTTGGAGAGTTCCCATTCCCCCTCGGCCTTGCCAGGTTTAGTGTTTGGAGCTTTGGGTTGTGTGCGTCCATCCTGTATATAGAATCGCATCTTGCTGTATTTGCATTTCCCCAGTTCCTTTCTAATTTGCCTCGCCAGGCTTCTCATCTAATTTTTGTTTGGCTTGCAGGATATCAAGGAGCAGAAATGGGTTGGGGTGGATTGATGATCCCTCTCAAAGGTCAAGCCTGACTCCCCCATGAACTGGAGCCCCACTTTCCTTGGAGGGACTTGAGTTCATGTGCAGTTCCTGGATCCCCAGGACCAAAGTGAGGAAACCCATGGTTACACTCCTCCGCGGGTCCCATCTTAAGCTCTAAGAGCCCCAGGCAGAAAAGTGCTGTGTTGATTCTGATGTTGGTTTGCTTTTCTCCAGGCCTCTAGCTGGCAGCCAGGAGAGCCCTGAGGTATGGGTTTTCTGGGGTTTGCCACTGCCAGTCCCAGGGGACTCGGCATGTGCTTGTCAGTGGAGCTGTCTCTGGATTTACCAGCACTGTTCCTCTTTGGCTTTGGGGCAATAATGAGAAATACCAAGATGTTGGGCTGAGTGTAGCACCGAGTTGGTGCTGCCATGGATGCTGGAATCAGGTCAATCAGAATATGACAACAGCCTAGACTCAAGATATGACATCAGAGAGTCACCCAAAGCAGTGGGTGTGCAGGAGTTAGTGCCCACCCACCCTCGAGAAGACATTTCCAGCATGTTGGGGATGGAACTTAGCTTTAGATTCTTTCTTATTTGAAAAGCATTTAAAAATCCTAACAGGCAAGCCGGGGGGTGAGCACCCTGATTTAACAACCCTTTCACTTTATTTTTCCAAAGCATTAAAGTCATTACCTTGAAGCAAGCAGGAAAAATAAGTTCTTACTGAACTCCTATCTTCTGAAGTCTTAAGAATCAGTGGTGGTGAGATCTTGTCGCCCCCTGATAGTGTTAAACCATAAAACATCACCATGCTGCTAAGGAATGGGCCTGTTCTGTCAGTGGAACTCGTGAAAATCTGAGCCCAGTGACGTGCTCTCCACCAGAAGCCTGTGGTGCTGCTTCCTGAATGGTCAGTATGCCCCTGACCCTTTGGCACCAGCTCCTGCTGTCCTTAACCCAACCATGTATTTTCTGCTCCCCACCAGTTGACAGTTCTTACTCATTTATGCCAGTCAATTCCCTGTATCCTTTCTCTTTCTTCTCTGACACCCATTCGTCCTGTCTTCCTTGCTTTCTCAGTCTCTCTACATGGATTCTGTACCCAACACGTAACACTGACATTTTTAGTAACATCCAACATTTGTATAACCTTCCAAGCTATCCAGTCACACTCCTTATATATCTTTGAATGTTCAGCTTTCTGAATTTTTCGAGACACACTCCTCTTATTTCATTGATGACTACAACATTGCTTAAATCTGTGTGTTGTATATTTGATGGTTGCATGTATCTGCAATTGCCTTTACACTTAAGAGGGCACATGTGTTATGCATCCCTTCACTCACAATCCACCATTTAGATCTCTCTTTCCTGGCATATTCACCCTGTGACACTGCGGTAGGGGACAGCAAATGAGTTAGTCATCATGTATTTACTGGGTACCCATGTGCCAGGTGTTGGAGGTGTGAACACAGGGGATGGATTCTCTAACAGGAGAGAGATGGAATGCCTAAGTGAATCACTAAGGGTAAGCTAAGACCTCCAGTAGGGGGGAAGGGCAGCTGCCTTGTGAGTATGTTGGGAATGGGGGATGGAAACCTTTCTCCAGGGAAGTGTGGTTTAAAGGGACACCACTGGGGAGAGCTGTGTAGGCAACGGCAACTGGGCAAAAAGCTGAGAAGAGTGCCCTAGGGAGAAGGAATAGCAGATGCCCAGACTGGCACGCGGGGAGAGTACATTGTACCTGGCCATGTATAGTAAATGTTAACTCAGCAGGCTAGGGCTTCCCCAACTCTGCACCTTGTAAAGATCTTCAGCACTGGTGCTTGGCTGGCTCCTGAGAGTACCCTCCAAGACCCTGACAGTCTGCTTGAAGAGAGTGTGTACCTGAGACCCTGGCTAGGGCAGATATTTTATATGCCCACAGTTCATGGTTCTTGTTTTAACGTACCTAGATTGTTTACAGTTTGACTACTGTTGGGGTTGGAGGTTGAGCAGCCAAGGTCACTTATGCAAATATTGTGTGCCTATGTAAGCAACTCCTAAAACTCAGGACACCAAAGCTCAGGGGACTTTCCTTGTTTGGCAATGGTTTGTATGTGTTGTCACACATGATTTCCAGGAGAATCAGGTACTGTCCACATGATTCCACTCGGAGAGGATACCTGGAAATGTGGGCCTGGCTTCTTCTGCCCGCTTTGTTCTCCTGCCTCGCTAATTTTAACATGTATCCTTTCCCTACAGCGTCCTATCAGTCAGCTGTCCTATGAGCGGGTCAGTCTTCTTGAGTTCTGGGAGTGCTTTTGGAGGATGGTTTTGGGGATCCTCAACATAGGTGAAATGAAGAGAACAAAGGACAGAGGGGAACAGCTGAGGTGAGGGAGACGTGGCATTTCAGGTCCTTACAGGTCATGGTCAGGAACGGTGCTGGGGGCCGGTGTTGTGGTGCAGTGTGTTGCTGTGATACCAGCATCCCATCCCCATGTGAACATAAGTTCATGTCCCAGGTACTCTGAATCCAATCCAACTCCCTACTAATACCCTTGGGAAAACAGAGGGGGATGACCCTTGTGCTGTGTCCCTGTACCCATGTGGGAGACTTGGAAGAAGCTCCAGGTCTTGGCTTTGGCCTGGGCCAGTCCAGGGTTGTTGTCATTTGGGCAATGAATCAGCAGATGGAAGATCTCTCTCTGTGTCTTCCTATCTCTCTGGGATTCTGCCTTTCAAATTAATAAATCTTTTTTTTTTTTTTTAAATAATGGTTCTGCCTGTGGGTTTGATGCCAATGTGCCACTTTGTTTAATTCTATTCCATAGCTCTAGCCTGCACCAAGCCTTGGCTACATCATTGAAGAATGCCTGCAGAAAACATGGAAATCAATGTTGGCTAAGGTTGGGAGACCGTAAAGGCCCATGAAACCTAATTGAGCAGTGTGTGGTGTCACCGTGGGATGGCTTCACTGTTGGTCATTTTCAACGGTGTCACCATGTCTCTGGGGCAGAGTCACGGACTCAGTGTCTGTTGGTAAGGAAGATACCATGTTGTGTTTATTCTCAACCTGTGGGGGAAAAAAGTCCCCAAACTGCCACACAGAATGCCACATATTAAAAATTCAGAAGTGATGTCACCAACTTGTTTCAGAGGCACACATTCATGATGACAGAACAAGTGAAGGGAAAAATATTATGGCTAGAGAGAGAGAGACATACACACACAGACACACAGAGATTGGAGCTGTGTAAGCAATTTATAGCCACAAAAGACTCAGTTCTCAAGGTTGCAAGTAAGTTGTCAACTCTTAGGAATGGATGAGGCCCAAACATTTCTCAAATTTCCGCTTACTTGGCGCTTCTCTTGATCAGGCCTTTAAATGCACGGTTCTTGGAGGCCCTCCCTGAGGCAATGCAAGCAGGGCTTGGGAGCTCATTTCTAAGTCAACGGGGGCCATGGCATTGGAGCTGGAGGCAGAAGCCTGTGATGGATGGCGGCTGAGTTGGTGGCCAGCCCACTCCCAGGTCAGAGCCGTGCTGATGGATGCGTGGGATGAATTGAGGGAAGTCGAGCCAGCTCGGAGCTCTGCTGGCCGCCTTGTGAGCTTGAATGCCTGGCAGCTGCCAACACAAAAGGCTCTTACCTATTTTCTAATTGCAACAAACTGTCTCCTCTCTGATCTCAGGAGGGAAGTTTATAGACAGCTCCAAGTTTGAACTCCATTCTATCACGTGTCCCTCTGGGTCTCAGTTTGCTCACCTGTGTACTGGCTCTTGTAATGGACTTGGTCCACAGGATGGTTTTTTTTCTTTGACGGTTGAATGAGATAATGTCTGGAAAGAACTTGGCACAGTGCCTGACATGCATGAAAACCTCAGCCTACAATGAAGTCAATGTGGTCTTAGGATGTTTAGTAATTCATCAGGTTACAAATGGCATTTTCTAGCGCTTGGTGCTAGTCACGTGTGTCTCAAGAATGTCACGCCGGGAGGCGACATTCATGTTCTCTGAGTCAGGCTTTAGTACCCTGGTGCATTGGTTTAATCATATTTATATACAATTTAAATATTTGTTCATTTAAAGGTGGAGTTACAGAGAAGAAGCAACAGACAGGTATCTTCTATTTGCTGGTTCACTCTCCAAATGGCTGCAACAGCCATTTGGGCTGGGCTCAACTTGAAGCCAGGAGCCAGGAGCTTCTTCTGGGTCTCCCATGTGGTTGCAGGGTCTCAAGGACTTGGAACCTCCTTCGCTGCCTTCCCAGGCCATTAGCAGAGAGCTGTATGGGTAGTGGAGTTCTTGAGACTCAAACCAGTGCCCATATTGGATGCTTTTGCTACTGGTGGAGGTTTAGCCTGCAATGCAACAGTGGCTTGTCCAGGTTTCATTATTTTTCCCTTCAAGTCTCAGTCCACATTTTAAAGCAGAGCACGTTAAGTCAGGTGCAACTGAAGTCAGGTGTGACTAGGTGCAGTGTTGGTCTCTCATCTTGCAAGAGATAAAGAGGGTAGTCCTTTGAGGATATGCAGATGAAGACAGCCCATGAGACCAAGCTCCGACTGTGGGCACCCAGAGTTCCATGTCACTGGGGTCAGAGGCAGTATTGGCAGGCAGGATGTCTGCTATGAACTGACTGCTGAGAACGACTTGGATCTATTCCAGCTCCTTCAGTACAAATGTGCGGATCTGGGTATGGTGCTCATTTCTCTCTGTCTCAGTCTCTCACGCATGAAGAGGGGAAAATGCTTGCCTTGCAAAGTTGTAAGGATAAAATGATATAATGTATGTGAAACACCTGCTACATGGGAAGCAGTTCCTAAATGGTACAAATTATGATCATGTAGGTAAGCAATGTACAGTCAGGACAAAGTTGAAACACATTAGTGGTAATTGCCATTGTTTCATGACAAAAGTACTCCTTTGAGATCAAATTAGTTTCTTTCTCAGAAAGAATGGCAAAGGTACAGAGCAACAGCAGGTTTGCTTTGAAGCTTGGCAACTGGAGCAGCTCATTCTGGGAAATGGTGTATGGTTTGGATCAGATCCCTGCTCATCAATGTCCTGCAGAGACTGATAGTGATGATGGTGTGTGTGTGTGTGAGGAGGGTAGGGGGACAGATGGGAGCGTGTGAATGAGCAGGCCTCTGCCAGAGCAAGATGAGGAGAGATCCCCGTGTGGACAGCATCCTCACACACTATGAACAGCTGCAAGACCAGGCTGTCCAGGCAGCGATCACACCAGCTCCAAGGGAGGTGTGGGCAGCCTCGGTGCCATAGCAAATGTGGGCTCCTAGCCTCACATGGCAGGAAGTAGCGTGCTGGAGCCCAAGACCTGCCAGGCAGTCATGGGATCTGGAAGCACAAGGACCCCAAGATCTCCTGCAGGGTCAGTGAAGTTGGGAGAACCAGGCCAGAGTGTGGCTGGCGCCCCCGCCCTGTGGACTCCCAGTTGTTTTTGCATCCCAACAGGTTTCTGCAAGACAAAACCAAGAGTGATTGGAACACAGCCCAGGTGATAGGCAGAGATGGTTTCCAGAAAGAAAAGTCTGCTTTCAGCACACAACTCTGCTTACACTGAGAGAATAAAGCAGGCATGGAACCTCAAAAACACAAGGATGCGAGGAGGTGCAATTCATTAAGGACAGAACCCTCCCGAATACACAGTCAGTGGTGGCTCCCTCACTGTCGCTTGGGAAAAGGCTGACGAGTTGGGGTTGACTGCCATACTTTGCTTGGAAAGGCAGTGGAACTAGACAGGGTGTGTTCTCCCAGGCTAAGAATGCACGTCCCCACCCATGCAGTTCCCATGCCTACTCGCATGGACACCAATGCACACCAATGCACACCAATGACTGAATTTATGGCTTTTTGGTCTGATGCAGGTGTTCTCAACTAGGGCATGCTCTGTCCCCCGCCCCCCCCCCCCCCCCGGGGACATCTGGCAATGTCTAGACAGACTTTTGGTTGTCACACCTGGGGGCTGGGGTGTGCTTCTGGTGGGGAAGAGGCCAGGCAAGCTGCTGGATTCCCTGCAATGCACAGTACAGTCCCCTATGAGGGCTTACTTAGGGTTGAATGTCAACGGTGCTGAGGGTGAGATGTGCTGGTCTGGTGCAGTGACTGTCTTCTTTCTAGAGCGAGGCAGCCTGCTCCTCTCACCCAGCGCTCAGTGTAGGGTCGAGGGGGGAAGGCCATGCTTAGTCCGTTATCCTTCACTGGTGGACACATCCACATGAGGGCGGACGGGGGAAGGCAGAACACTTGGGAGTGGGAGCCCAAAGGTACCCTAGGCTAATTTCTCCAGGTAGATGGAAGGATAAAGGCAGAGTTTCTCATTTCAAGTCAACTCTCACTTATTTAAAAAGTGATTTCCTTAAGCACATAATTATATGTTTATTTCCCCAAGGAACTCTTGAAGCGGAGGAGACCTGCTTAAATTATGGGGATGGAGGCTGCACACAGGGCTTTAACGGGGTTAGAAAAATTTTCTGTCTCCTTCAAAAGAACCTTGGGGACTGAGACAAGGGCAGGTGCCTCTCCTGCAGCATGGAGGACGTGGGGTGGTGAAGCACAGTGGTCAGCAAGCAGGAAAGTGAGCTGTGAGGCCCCTGGAAGGTCAAGGCAGAGCACAGCATCCAGCCTCCCATCTGTCTCTCTCTCCATTGTCAGACCTCAGAAGAAGGGGAAGAGACGCAGGGGTGTACCCTTGCTTCCCATCCCCTCACATGAACACACACACACACATTCTCCCTCGGAAGGTGCTCTAGCTTCCATCAATAGGGCCATGCTATTGGGGGTGCCGGGCAGGGTGGAGAAATTTTCAAACGGCAAGGGTCCAACCTGTCTTTGCCCTTGTTTGTATCTCCCTGTTGTGGGCCAGATGCCTGGAATGGCACCTTTCTTCTCTTTGGGGGATGTCTTCCCCAGCGTAGACTCTGTGGGGACTGAAGGAATGAAATGAAGGAGCTGCTCTGTCTTATGCGACACAGGGGAAGGGCATCTCACAGTCTCTTACTCTCTGACGAGGGAGACTGGCTGACTTAGCCTTAGGGGAAGGGTGAGTTGGCTGGGGTTGTGTCGCGGCAGGTAGGCGGTGGTGAGAACAGCCAGGAGAGGGTGGGCTTATTCTGGATGCCAAGAGACGGGGGTCTGTGGCAGGGGGACACGTCCCCCTTTCTCTGGAATGCAGGTCTATCACAGAAGGCATTCTGTGTGGTTGGGCATCCTCCCCAGGAGGCTGTGAGCTGGAGAGCAGGAACCGCCCCACACCCCACGGGGAAACCATGGCATCTAACCGAGCCTGGTCCACACAGGCAATCGGGCTGTCTGTTATGACCTCTACCTTATCCAGCCCTTATCTGCTCTCGCACAAGGTGATAGGAAATTAGGGAAACAGGACAGCCAATAGCCCGTCTGGCTGGTACAGGCCATCTTCTCATCTCTTAGAGGTCCAACGTGTAAGTTGATGGCACATCGGGACTCAGCAAGATGAAGCAGATATGACATCTGAGAAGCATGGCTAAGACTCAGAGTCGGGGAGCTCTTCCTTTAATTATCAACTCTCGGAAACACATCCTTTGGCCTGACCCTTTGGGGCCAGCACAGTGGGCTAGAGGCTGGCAGGAGGGGCCCGTCCCCAGAGAGACAGACTTGGTGTTCACCTGTGAGCCTGCCATCCAGGCCCTCTCTGTACAGAGAGGGGACAGGGTGACACAGGTGGGCTTAGATTAAGGGGTTGAGTCCTTTAGTCACTTGCCTTCAGTCCCGGCCACACACCCCACACGGGGGCAGGGTGCCAGGGGCCTGGAGAAGGTGCCGAGGCTGTTATTTGGTTCGCTGGTAGAACTGGAAGACAGCTTTCTCTTGCTCATAGGTCTCGATGGAGCCAGGTCGCAAGCGTCGGATTTCAGCGATGGCGTCTCCTGCAGCCAAGCCCTGTTCCTTCACCAGGTAGCAGGCCAGCATGGTACCGGTGCGGCCAAAACCCAGCGCACAGTGCACGCCCACCGCCTGCAAGGAGGGAGGTGGACAGGGGTGGTGCCAGCGACCACCCAATCTGGTGTTGTTCATTGGGACCGGGACCCTCCCCTTACAGCTGCTTCTCTGGGGTCAGAGGCCAGGTGGGGAGAGTGTCCCTGCTGGAAGCCATTAAGGGGGCTGGTTCCAGAGGGAGGCCCCTGGTCTCCTTCCCCATGTTCTACCTGCACAGGGACCACTTGTGTGCATGGTTCCTGTGTAAAATGTGGCCAATTAAAAATCTGTTTTACATTTCATGTTGACGTGATACCATTTCTGATGTACTGTGTTAATATGCTCCAAATACATTTCACTCACAATTTTTTTTAACTCTTTAAAAAATGTGAGGGCTAGAACATTTAGAAGTCCATTTGAGGGTGCTTCAAAAAGCTGCTAGAAAACGAAGTGAAAAAGTAAAACCTATTGCGGTGCAAAACATTTTGAAATCTATACCAACGAGGGGCTGTCAAAAAAAAAAACCAACAAAACCCACATGGAAACCTATATACTAGGGAAATAAGCTGCACGGATTTCAACATTTTTTGCACTAAGTGCCATTCTCTGAGCTTTGGAAGTGTCCTGGTGTGGCGCCGGACCTCCCTTGCCCCTGCTCCCGAGTCATCCAGGGCTTTGGGTCGGTCCAGGGGCAGCACTAGCCGCCTGGGCCTCTCTGTCCCGCCCGTCCAGCCCGCTGACCTCGCCCCGGGCGTTGGCCTCGTCCACGATCTGCACGAAGCGGTCGATCTGGTCGGGGGCGGGCGGGCAGAAGTCGGGGATGCGCAGCCGGTGCAGCGTGAGGCCCGGGCAGCTGTCGCCGTGCGGGGGCCCGCGCTCCGTCAGGGACACCAGGTGCCGCACGCCCACCTCCAGCAGGAACTGGTAGTGGGCGGGAAGCCGCGGCAGCGCCAGGCCAGCCAGCCGGCCCGGGAGCACCCAGGAGAAGTTGGGGGGCTGCACTCCCATGGCTGGGGGGTGGCCGCAGGTCACCGGCTCGCTGAGGGGACGCCCTCTCGCCACCCCTGCCCGGGCGCGCCCACACCCGCGGTAGCGTCCTCACGTGGTCTGATGGGCACCGCCCCCGGTTCCGCTCCACCGCGAGCGATTGGCCGAGCCGCCTGGGGGCGTGGCAAAGTGGCCCCGCGATCCCGCCCAGGCCCTCTCGGGACACTCATTGATTGGTTGGATCATCAGTAATGGGCGGGGTTGTTGCCACGCTGCGTAACCCAAAGGGCCAAGAAAGCAAACCAGGAACAAATGAATTGTTCGCTGCGGTCGCGGCAACCCGGGGTCAGACTCTGCTGCTCCCTGGCGGCGCGTTGGTGTTACTGCAACGCTGGCTAGCTGCCCCTGCCTCCCAAAGGCCTGACCTTAACTTTATTATCTTCAGGGAGGGTGGGCGAGGAGGAAACCTCCTTTCGGGTGACTGACAAGTTGTTATCAGTATGGCTTTTTGAATGCTCTCAGTAGGAATCGCTACTGCACAGGCCTGTCCTCCTTTTCCCATTGTTGGAACTGTTAAGAATTCTGGGCTGCCTTCTGGCACCCTGAGATCTTGCCAAGGTACTAATTATAGTAATGATCATATAACAACCAGCGAATTAATGTATATTGAGCATTTACTATGCGCCAGATACTCTTTTGAGTATGTTGCATGCATTCATTCAATCAATCATAGTGATAACGAGGTAGATCTAATTAACCCCATTTTATAGATGAGAAAATTCAGGCATTAAGGAATTTGAACTGGGGATGCAGAGTAACTAATTATGGACATAGTTAACCCTTATTGAATTTGCTGGTGTGTCGGGCCCGAGCCGAGTGCTTTCTGGGAGGTGTTTTTGTGTTCATTTTGTCTGTGAGTAATCTGACACTGTGAGACGTTGGTTAACTTGGCTAGGGACACAGTGATCCAAGCCCGGGGTACTTGACCATGAAGACAAACTTCCCTCCCCCTACCCCACCCACTCCCACAGCACACACTGGGCCGTTTAAACCTGTGATTTCAGCAAAGTGGAAAGGCATTTCTTTTCCCTTAAAGCCTGCTCCCACCTTGTGGACAATGCGCTGGCCACTTTCCTGACAACAGCCCTCCCGGGTGCCGCCAGATCTGCCCTCTTCTCCCATTCCACACGATCACAGCCCTGACTAAGCGCTTCCTGCTGGCATGCTCGTTTCCCACAGGACTCCCTAGCCATGTTTCTAGCCCCTCTCAGTTCATTTCACCCTTCCTCTCCAGCCTTCCAGCCACCAGTCACCCTACCCGCACTCTTCCCTTTCTAATTGAGCCCCAGGATTGTTGGTTCTACTGTGCCTGGAGACGAGACGCCTGCTGCTGCTCCATGTGGGTTGGCCATCTTTTAGCCCCTCTTTCATCCCATCTACTCATCAGGGAAAGCTTCTCACCCTTCTTCCCACCCTCCCTGGCATCCAGCAAAGCCTGTCTGTAGGTAAGATGCTCGTGGGATGCAATGGCTAGGCTGTGTGGACATACTGCTGGGAGCCATGTGACGAGGACAAGGCGGCCCTTCATTTGTGGTTCTCTTTGAAGACGTGTGTGGAGCAACATTTTGAGCTGCTGCTCATGTGTCTGTACTTTAAAAAAAATGTATTTATTTACTTTTATTGGAAAGGCAGATTTTACAGAGAGGAGAGAGAGAGAGAGGAGAGAGATCTTCTATTTGCTGGTTCACCCCTTAAATGACTGCAGTGACTGGAGCCGATCCGAAGCCAGGAGTCAGGAGCTTCTTCTGGGTCTCCCACATGGGTGCAGGGTCTCAAAGCTGTAGGCCATCTTCTGCTACTTTCCCAGGCCATAAGCAGGGAGCTGGACAGGAAGCAGAGCAGCTGGGACATGAACTGGTCCTCATACAGGATTAGCCTGTTGAGCCACCACACAAGCCCAAATGTGTCTGTGCTTTTAAGGGAAGAATGACCATGTCAGCATGATCCCAGCCAAAAACTGGTTACTGTTTTTGTTAAAAGGGATAAAGAAGACTTCTTCTTTGTAGAGCGTTGGTCCTATGCTGTGTGTGTATGATAGTGTACGGATGAGTGTGTTGGGGACAGATTTCCTGGAGAACAATCTGTTGACACTGATGAAGGGATGACTCATAGCTGAAGTCATTCCCCTGACTTCAAGGAATTTGCATCATACTTGAGGGGATTTAGACGCGGTTGTAATTATTCTCAGAACATGTAATGAAGTATTAAGTTGCTCATCAAAGCGATCGGCATTATCTGACAATCAGAATATATACATTAGAGAGATAATTGTGCTGTAAAAAACAGTCAGTGGGGGGAGATAAACTTGAGCTGGAATCACAGGGAGAGAGTTAACAGACGGCGGGGACGGGGGTGGGGTTCCTGTTCTGTTCTCTGGGCACTGAAAAATTGAACCAAGTTTTTGGGCATCCTGCTCCCACCTGCCCTATCCGTTATTTTACGTATATATGGTTGTGTGTATGTATACATTTGATGTTAGTTCTTTGATAGGCTTGATGCAGTGAGAGGTAAATTCAGTTCAAAGAACTCCTTCCACCGGGAGTGACCCTGGTAGATGAAGGATTGCTTGGGTTTGGGTTTCCATAGATCTTGGACCTTAGACTACAGTTAGAATTCTCAGCAGTCTCAATGTTTTGAGTTTGCTGTGTCTGAACCTAATCTGACACCTGGAACCCAAGGATCTGTAAACCGAATCTGAAAGGAAGGGAGGTGTGCAGCTCAGCCTCTGAGATAGCTCACAGGAAGCCATCTCCTGCCTGCTACAACCACATCATCAGGATGGGATGGAAGTTATGGTGTGCGAGTTTCTCAATGGGTCACGAAAGGCCTGAGGCATGTGTGTGTGTGTGTTTGTGCACATATATGTATGTGTGCATCTATATATGTATATGTATGTGTGCATGTGTTCATGGATGTATGTATATGTGTGTATGTAGGTAGGTGCTTACATGTGCACATGTGTCCATGCGTGTATGTGTGTATGTGTGTATATGTGTGTGTGTTTCTCTCCTGGGAGGAAGTGAGCAGCGTGCAAGGGCGTGCACTGATCCTGCTGTGAGAAGCTGAAGCTCTTACCTGCAGCTGTGAAAGTGCATAGTCCATCCTGGAGATGGATCCTCCAACCTATCAAACAATATTTACTTGGTATCTTGGCCATAATCTTGTAGATTTCCTCAACCTAGCTCTGCCTCTCCTGTGTTCTTTTCTATAGAAACTCACAAAATAAATATTGCTTGAGGACCCGGAACGGTAACCTAACAGCTAAGCTCCTTGCCTTGCACGTGCCAGGATCCCATATGGGTGCCGGTTCTAATCCCGGCAGCCCCGCTTCCCATCCAGCTCCCTGCTTGTGGCCTGGGAAAGCAGTCGAGGACGGCCCAGAGCATTGGGACCCTGTACCCATGTGGGAGACCCGGAAGAGACTCGGGCTCCTGGCTTTGTATTGGCACAGTTGCAGCCCTTGTGGCCACTTGGGGAATGAATCATCGAACGGAAGATCTTCCTCTCTGTTTCTCCTCCTCTCTGTATATCTGCCTTTCCAATAAAAATGAACTAAATCTTAATAAGTAAATAAATATTGTTTAAAGTGATCCCATTTTGGAGCAATCTGTTATGTGGCAATGGTGAACTAAGGCTGATGGAAATACTCAGTTTGAAGGAGAGAAGAGAGGCCATTTCCAATGAACTCAACAAGTCGCAATCAAAACAAGGTTAATTTAGGGCCTGGCATGGTAGCCTAGTGGCTAAAGTCCTTGCAAGCACCAGGATCCCATATGGGTACCGGTTCATGTCCCAGCTGCTCCACTTCCCTTCCAGCTCCCTGCTTGTGTCCTGGGAAAGCACCAAGGCCTTGGGACCCTGAGCCCACATGGGAGACCCGGAAGAAGCTCTTGGCTTCGGATCAGCTCTGCTTCGGGCACCTGGGGAATGAACCAGCAGATGGAAGATCTTTCTGTTTCTCTTCTCTCTCTAAATATAACTTTCTAATAAAGATAATTATTTCTCTATAAAAATAAATAAATAAATAAATTTAAAAACAAGGTTAATTTAAAAAGAAAGAGGTCTATTGCAAGCAGTTGTGATGGTTCTGTGTGTTGTGATAAGTCCCATTTTGTATATTTGGAGAGCCACACTGTGCAAAGGAATCCGAGCAGTGAGGTGTGATGTACAGGGATTTATGCGGTATTTGTATGTGTAGAGATGAACACCGGGTTATGCCTCAGGAAGCGGCCAGTTAGCCTCTACCAATCAGAACAACTGCCTACAAGTAAGCCTGAAGCAGCCTGGTCTGTTGCTCATGCTGCCTTCTGCTGTGGAGGCTCTGACATGGTCTGGGTGTGGCCACGTCACCTCGGACGTTTAATACAGGTCCTTCCACAAGATGGTGCTGATAGCTTTCCCTTGGTTCTCTCTTTCTTTTTTTTTTTTTTGTTTTGTTGAAAAATTGGTGATTTGTGTACTGTTATAAAACATCGTGTAAGTGAAATCTCACAATTTCCTAGTTGATTTCTTGTTCCTTTGACAATTCTATTGCCTTTATGGCATCTAAATTTGTGTTTTCCTTTAGACTATTCCAGCAGCGCATGGGAACTTCCAAGTGGGGGATGTTGCTGTGGGCTGCTGCCTTCAGACTTGTGCTGTGGTTCTGGGAGTTGGCGATGGGGAAGAAGCTGGAGGCTTGGTTTTGGGATCTGAAAAGCTCTTCAATAAAGTGGCAGATGAGAGAAGAGTTAGGAAGAGTGGGCACTCAGTTGGTGAGAGCTACTTTCCCAGTTAAAACCAGTTGAATGGACTCACTCACTCCTGCATTCGTGCTGCCTTGAGCCTCAGCAGTGACCTAAGCCTGGCTGACACAATCAAGCCAGCCTAATGAGACCCTAAGTGGAGCACCCAGCTACCCTATATTGTATAGGGCTGTGACATAATAAACAGGTGTTTCTTTAACCAATAGGTTTGTGGCAGGTGGTTTTTTTTTGTGTGTGTGTGTAGCAGTAGAAAACGAAATCAGATCCTCCACTTTACTTACATTATTTTCTTATCTTTACTATGCTAGTTGTAATATTAGACCTTCTAGAACAGTTGTATTATTTCCTCCTGCTTTAAGGCTCTAACCTCCAACCATAGACTGGTTCATTTTCCAGTGCAGATGTAACACATTTAAAGAATCTAAGGAGCTCAGCAATTGTCAGCCGCTGGTTTCCTTTAAGCAACTGTCCAAGCTCCTGGACTCCGTCTCACCCACTTGCAGACCAGGGCTTCCTGAGGGGTGGGCACAGTCAGCCCTACAAGGCAGCCAGTGAGAACTGCAGAATCCTAGGTCCCAGCAGGACCTGTGGGAGCGTCAGGTGCGCAGGTACACCTCTGCCTGGCAAGCCCTGCTTCCACGGAAGTGTTGTTTTACCTTCTGCTTGGCGATCATCCGCAGCACTCAAACGCATGAACTGGTCATGGAGAGTGTGTTCCCAGGACCCCTTTGTGGGACTGAGCAGTGACTGGGGCTGAGGACCCCAACAACAGAGGGGAGGCCTCAAAGGGGCTTCATGGGCCTGCCTGAAAACCCAAGGCCAATTGGAAACAACAGCTCTTCCCCAATGAGAACAGTCTGTTGGCTTCATCTACGGGTTAGGAAATATACAAGAAAAATACATTTAAATTTGCATTTGCCCTTCCTGTTTTTTGTTCCAAGGAAGGGCTTGGTTCCCAGATTTCCTTTCTGGAGGAATGCTTGAAACATCATTCCCTCCTCTCCCCAAAACTACGTTCCAGGCATGGCAGAAACCGCCCCAGTTATTTTTCTGTTGCTCGAGCGCTTCCAGTGTCTTTGTAATTTTGGGACAAGGGGAAGGAGCCATGGCCAGCCTCCTGTCGCTCCACCTCTCTTACCCACATGCAGAACTCCTTGGGGACCTGGCTCTTCTGCAGAACCCTAGACTGATCTCTATTCCAGCTCGACAAATCTGTCCTCTGTGCAGCCACACTGACTTTCCTGGAACCCATTTGTTATTGTTATTATTATTATTTTAAGATTTATTTATTTTTTGGAAAGAAAGAAGAATCTTTCGTCTGTGGGTTCACTCCCAGATGACCTTCACTGCCAGTGCTGGGCCAGGCTAAAGCCAGAAGCCAGGAGTTTTGTCCACGTCTCCCGTGTGGGTGGGAGAAGCCCAAGAACTTGGGTCATCTCCCGTTGCTCTTGATGAGCTAGAGTAGAAGCAGAGCATCCAGGACACACGGACGCCGATTCAGGACGCAGGCACCAGAGGCAACAGCTTTACTCACTAAGTTGCAGGGCTGGTTTCCCTGAAGCCTCTTTACTTTTCTAAGTCTGTAGTACCTGTTATTATCTTTAAGAGAAAAATCCCTGGAATTTATAGACTGGCACAGAAAGCCTTCCAGAAGAGGCTTCTTGCTTCTCTCTTCAGCCTCATCTTAGCTCATCCCTCGCAAGTGTTCGTTGCTGTCACACTGAGCAGTGTTTGAGTTGTTGGAAAGGCAGAGCTGTCTCCTGCAGTGCCCTTCGCCTGTCCTGCTCGCCCCTTTAGCCTGCAGGAGCATCTTGCCTCCCTCAAGGTTCAGTTTGTGAACAAACCACTTTCTCTAGGAAGCTTTCCCTGGCACCTTGCAGTTCCCACAGTGTGTCCCTCTTCTGAGCTTTTATAGCATCTCTAACAATATTTGTTACATTATATATTTAAAACTTCTAAGGTTTTAATTGCTAGCACAAATAATGCTTACTGTAAAAGCATTAAAATGCATCTACACAAAAAAAAAATAATGATTAGCCATTGCCTTCTTGGATTTGTTGTTGTGCAATTAGCGCACAAGGAACCATTCTATGCTCTCAGGCGTGAAAGGAAGCAATAGAAGGATTCACAGTTTGCATGCCTGCTGAGTAGCTAGACTGTGTAGCAAAAGTCCCCAAAGGAGACACTCTCAGACACCTTGCCTGGAAGCTGTTCCACTGTAAATCTTAAGAACTTCTGGAAAATTCCTACCAATTATCTTAGTCTTCAGTACTAATATGGGGAGACTCAAGTTCACCTGGATATAATTTAAGCCTCTTCCTTACCTATGAGTTTGGAAAGTAATGTAAATATCAGTCTCTTTATCTTTTTCCAAATCTCACACAAATGCCTCTTAGGTGGCACTCAAGATCTATGAGGAGGGGGAATCTTTGAAGGTGTTCTGTGGTACAGAGACCTTAGAAATGAGTGGGACCGATGCAAGTTTACATGAGAAAATTCATCTAATGACAATCGTATTTTGATATGTTATTTTATATGTATCTGCATGTATAGCATATAGAATCTGTAAGTGACTAATGTGTGTATAAAACTCTTCTTTTAGTGCAATCACCCTCTCTATATATCTATGTGTATTTCTTCCCTGTGGCTCTGTGAATGTTTAATGAGCTTGCTTCTCTCCTTTTTAAAGCGAAGATTCCCAACACTGGTTTGATGACACCCTGGAGTGTCTTCATTTATCTCAGGGGGTGCCTTGAAATTCACAAAACAAGATTAATTTAAATTCATTTTCATTTAAAAAGTAAACAGACATTATATAGTAATTACAGGTACAAGTGTGTTTTGAAATCAAACTAATAAATGCTTGCTTAGAGGGAAATCAAGAGGATGGGGAGTGGGGTGGAAGGGACTTGTGGCTTCGTTGGCATCTTTTCTAAAATACCTTCTGTTAGATGATGACCACCGACCGCCCGCCCGCTGGTGGAACAATACTGGCAAGTTGTTCAGAGTTGTAATGGAAGCTTTATTGGAAAATCCGCTCCTGGGTCCCCTTCGCTCAGAGGGGAAGGAAGAGGGAGGTGAAAAGGGCAACTGAGATAAGTGTTGAGGAGTTTTATACTCCTATAGACATGTGGGAAGGCAAAGGGGCTGTCTGTGCCCCAACTATGTAAGGAATGTCCATTCAGGTGTGCCACTGGTCAACTGGAATCCGGTGACTGGCTCCTGTGGCCCCTCCTGTTCCAGGCTGAAGCCTGGGAGACATGCCGGGTCTGGAGCAGACCAACCCCTCGTCTCCAGTGCCCTGGGCAACTATCACCTTCTCCAATTACTTCCAAGTGGAGTTTCCCTAAATTGATTTTTTTTTTTTTTTTTCCCCTCAAATTGTAGGTCAAAGAAGTTGAGACTGAGAGCTCCCAGTATCAGATCTATCTCCTGTGACTAATAGGGAATTAGCAGGAGCTAATGTGAGCCCTGTGGGTAATATATTTTGGTTATGTGTTAGGGTTTTGGTGGTCAGAAAGACTGCATGACCCCCCAAGAGTTTCAGCTGGTGGGACTGGATATTAGGTGATCTCTATATGTTAGTGACTTGGCTAGTCATCTCATTTGAGTTCTAGAAGAATATGGATTCCTAGATAATCAATGAGAAAGGGACTTGGACTGGGATATCAATGGTCTTAGGTGACTATCAAGGGGCTTCATAATTGTGCTTCAGATCTTAGATACGTCAGCGAACATCAGAGTCTATGAATGTCAGGGGACTTCCTGCTGAAGATGAGTCCCCAAGGTGGCAGAGCTAGGAAGGAATTCTGAGTTTGGTGTGGAAACTCATCTCTGTGGAGCTACAGAGCTAGTGGTAGACTCAAATCCTGTTTCTGGCAATTAGTACTGTGCAGCCCTGCAGAAATGGCTTTCTACTTCCTGGCCTTCTCCACGAAGTGCAGGTGATAATAACGCTCCAGCGAGTTGTGAGGATTAAGTGGATTCATCTGCGGAAAGTGCTTTGCGCAATGCCTGACACAGTATGGGATCAATACATGCTATTGCTACCATCACCACCACCATTGTCACAGTAGGTACTGCGTGTTTCTCAGGACTAATGGTAGTAGATGTTTCACATAGAGTGTGCATTAGTGGTCCCGTACGATCCCAAAGAATAGGCTCATGAACTCCTTCTACTGTGCCTTAGGTTGAGGTAGGAACATCATTTGCTAGAATTGAAGCTCAGGTAGAGGGTTAATTGTATAACTAGAAAGCAAGCAAACAAAACAAAATTCACCACACACCAATTGAGCTCTCAGTGAATTCCTTGTTATGCCTGATGGGATATTCTACTTGACGGGGTAAAAGAAATAGTGAACACTTACTTGGATTCTTAGAACCACAATTGCTAGCAAGGGAAAATATGTCTTTTAGCACAGAGTTTTATGACTGATCAATCTTTAAAAGCAAGATATTATTAAGAGTTTTTTTTCCCCCAGAATGTATTCATCATTACTCACCACTATTGATGATAACCCCCAACCTCTTTTGGAGGAAATAGCTGATAGGAAGGGACACTTTAAAATGCATTCTCAATTCCCTTTGGTTTAATGAGAAAATGAATATACCTATATCATCAGATGGGAAAGACAAATCCAGTCTAAAGTCTCATCTTAGCAAAAATTCAAATACTGGGTATGAAATCCCAGTAATTCTATTTGATTCTTTTTCTCCTGTGCAAATACTAGAGTTTTCACTGTCTGATTGTTTGAACGTTCAAATACTTATTTAGGATGAGAAAATTTGCAAATTCATACAGAATCTGTTTCTAGAATTGCTATAACCATAACAGATATCAGGTTGATGAGTCAGAATCATTTATTTGAAATTCATGTTACCCTGAAGATCTTTGGGCAGAAAAGTTGTTTGATTTGTGACAACATGGGGGGATGGTGGGAAAAGGTATTTTCTTACGTTTAACTTTGCTTTTCCTTGTTTGGAGTTCTCTAAAGCCTATATGCTGCAGCTGTCTTAGCCTTTCTTGCTCTTATGTTTGTAGAACCCCATGCCTCATCAATTGAATTACACAAATATAAACCAGAGATGCCTAGGTGGAGAAGACATACCATATACCTCAATGAGGATATAGAGCAAAGCATGAAACTTACATTGTGGACCTATAGTAGATGTTGCAGCATTGACCGCAGAGGATTTTACCTCCTAGCATCTACATTCTTGTCCATCTTTGTATGCACTGATAATGAGACTTAAAGAATGCTTGCACACTAGGGCTTGTCCTCTTGGAATCCTAAGACCATCATGTTAAGAAGAAGCTGGAATTAAATGTCATGTGGTAGGTGAGGCCAGTTGCGCCCAGTCCCTGAGGTCTGACACAGGTTTGTGAGTGATCCCAGGAATGACTAGCAGAGGAGTGGCCTAACTACCTTACAAAATCATGGGAAACAATACATTGCTGTTACGCTGCTAAGTTTTGGGGTAGTTTATTGCACAGAAATGAAAATTGTCATAAAAATTGGTGCTTGGGAGTGGTGTGTTGCTGTAACAAGAACCTAACAAGCCAGGTAGCATTTGGCATTAAATGGCTGGCAAAGGCTGTAAGACAGATAAGTAGACTGTTAGTGGACCCCGATGACCCGAGAGGAAACTGGGGCTGGAGGCTGAAAGGACAAATCCTATTATGAAGTAATAGAATAACTGGCGGCATTGTCACCTCCAGAAAGCGAGCACATAGGAAACGTGCTTAATGAACTTTTGGTTTTGGCTTGAGGAAATTTCCATTTAAAATGCTGAAGGGGTCAATTAGGTTTAAAAAAGTTCTGTATGGTCTAGTGTTGGAAGAAGAGAGACGAATTAAAGAAAGAACTGCTCTGTTTGCAAGCAGAGTTTAGAGCAAACATGGAGTGTCCGGGAAAGTAAAACTGTTTTACATTTCTAGCTTCCCCAGCTGGCGAGAGTCTTGAAGTAAGAAATGGACTCCAGGTGAAAATTAAACCAAGGGTATGACTAACAGGACTGTGAGAA
Source organism: Ochotona princeps (assembly GCF_030435755.1). Lineage (NCBI taxonomy): Eukaryota > Metazoa > Chordata > Mammalia > Lagomorpha > Ochotonidae > Ochotona > Ochotona princeps. The sequence continues at coordinate 113,400,594 of NC_080833.1, read as the reverse complement.
CCAAAGAAAGTTATATTTTTATTTTTAAAATTATTCGTTTAGGAAGAAAGATTTAAAATGATGTTCGCTAGACTCTTGCATCTATACAAATAGGCTTCTAGGATTCTTAAGGCATTGCTTAAGAAGGCCTTGAAATGCTGACCAAGGCAGAGGCCTGTCTCAGTTATAGATACAGCTTTTATCTACTAAAATGGACTGTAACTTGGTGAGTATAAAGCCCAAAAAGTGTATTAGTGAGCTGGAGCAGTTGAATCTACATGGCATATAAGAAGCTCAAGACAGAGAGAAGTTAGCAGAGAGCATTCATTAGCCGTAAACACAGGCGATTTTATTTTGCTTGCTAGTTTTAAAGGGAGGCCACTTCCTATGGCACGGCTAGTTACTTCCAGAGAGCAGAAGCTGATTCTGTAGCTTAATCCTACCTCCAGATAACTTGCCAGCTGAAGGTAGCTGGATAATGTAAGAGCAGTGGAAGAATGGACCACATAAGCCATAGCATGATGAACTGGAATATTTTAAGCCACTAAATTGGGGATAATTTATTATGCAAATATAGTTTAATTTATTATACAGATGTCCAGCATCAAGCATACAGTCATAACTAGTAAGCGTCAGACAAGGGGCATGCTGTGCACTTGTTATCTGGATTTCTGAAGGTTGTTCATACACTTTTGACAGTTTTGTGTAAAAAATGGAGGAATTTTGGGGTCAAGACAATGTGTCAAATAGTCTTATTGTGTGTCTTTATGGAAAGATGCTGAATAACAGAGCAAGTCTTTCATGAACATGTGGCAGAATGGAAATGGAATATTTAACATGAAGATCTGGTAAAGATTCTGGTTCTACAAGGAACTTTTGCGAAAGTTGCCAAGCTTGCCAACACACTGGCTTCTGTGCCTGTGAAATGGGGATGACATTTGATGGGTTAGCTGAGGTGTCATGTTCAAACATATGCTGTGCAATGCCTGTCACTGAGTGGCACTCCCCACGTCATGATTTTTTTTTTCTGTTTTGGTTTGCTCTGCTAGCCATGTACCATTTTGTTAAGATGTTCTCCAGGACCTTGGAAATGATGGGGGAGGGGGTCTTTATCAACTTATTCTTTCCCAGATTTATTTTTTTCTTGTTCTGTTTATTGATTTTCAGAATCATCATGGGATGCAAATTTGGTTTCCCTCAATTGGGTTTGTTTTTGGATTTCTATTTGTGATGACTTTAGTGAATCAGGTACTATGCTAGGTATTTGAACTGGGTTTTTAAAATTTTTTGTTTAAAAATATTTGCTTTATTTGAAATGGAAGGGGAGAGAGAGAGAGAGAGAGAGAGAGAGAGAGAGAGAGAGAGAGAGAAACCACCAGCTAGTTGATTTCTCAAATCCTTGCAATACTGTGGCTGAGCCAGGCTGAAGCTAGGTGCCAGAGACCCCATCCTGGCCTCTGACCTCCTACATGAGTGTCAGAGATCTGAGTACTTGGAGCATTGTCTACTGTTTCCCAAGTACATTCCCGGGAAATTGAATCTAAAGAGGAGGTGGGACATGATCTCAGGCACTTTCATTTGGTATGCAGGTACTCCTGGTTGTGCCACAGTACCTACCTGCCAGCCTCCCCCTTAAGGACAACATGGCTCCACCTAATTATGGAGTCATTGTTTTGATGGACTTTTCATTTAATGCTTCTAAAAAATCATAGTTTTGGATCTTTTTCCTCAGTAACATTTTTGTTTAAAGACCAAATTGATTTATACACCATTTTTTTAGATTTATTTTATTGCAAAGTCAGATAAACAGAGAAGGGGAGAGATAGAAAGGAAGATCTTCCGTCCGATGATTCACTTTCCAAGTGACTGCAATGGCTGGTACTGCGCTGATCCGAAGCCAGGATCTGGGAACTTCTTCCAGGTCTCCCAAGTGGGTGCAGGGTCCCAAGACTTTGGGCTGTCCTCAACTGCTTTCCCAGGCCACAAGCAGGGAGCTGGATGGGAAGCGGGGCTGCTGGGATTAGAATCAGCTCCCACATGGGATCCTGGCACGTTCAAGGCAAGGACTTTAGCCACTAGGCCACCGCGCTGGGCTCCCCAAATGGTTTACTATTAACCATCTTATAATATTTAAAAATGAGTTGAAAATATCTTTCAGAAATAATTCCAATATTGCTTAAAAAATTTGTTGACTATTCTTTAGTCTTTACAAATAAAAGCAAACACTGAACTGATATTTCAATAAGACTTGTCTGGAAACAGTCCCTATAAACTGAATAACTCAAGAGAGTTTAGTGAAGGGAATTATGTACAAAAGAATAAACAGAATGAAGCAGAATTTGCAAGGAGCTGTATAGTGTATTGGGCTAACACGCAGTGAGCCACTGCAAGTCACAGATCTGAATGATCAGTGAAAGTTTGGAATTAGGAAAGCGTAACTATATGAAGAAATGTCCTGACATAAGCTACAGCTCTTGGTTACACAGTGAAGCCAACATCTGGTGGGCTGACATGGAGAGAGAGTTGGTGCCTTCCACTGATTAACGGCTTTAGAAAGGAGAGGGAAAGGGAACCTTTGGCGTATCCTGTAATTCATATAAGCCAGGCTCTCGGGGCACAGGGCTGGGTGGAAAAGGGTAGACTGGGGCAGAATGGGTGAAACGGAAGATGGGATGCAAGATCTGATAACTAGCGCTGACATGCGATCTGAGCTTTGAACCATGACAAGCGTTTCTGGGAAGGGTTTCCTAATGGATCAGATAATAATTTCAGTCTTTAAAAAAAAATGGAACTGTGTTCTCACTTTGCTTCCTTCAATTCTTCTTTTTAATTTGTGTCTTAATGATTTGAAACAATGTGTGGATGATCTAGCTTCATGTATCCCTGTTATAAAAAGTATAAAAATATTCCCTTTGTTCATAATGTAATTTTATTGTCACTAACTTGAAATGGCCTTTTGATCTTGATGGAAGATAGAGTGGCTTGAATTCAACTTTTTAAATGCAAAATTGTCATTCCTGGCAGATAGTATTTGTAAACCGATTGGCTTATATCTAGTGATTACATATAGCCAGCCAACTCTACTAACTCAGCTACTAAGGAGTTTCACTTTGTACTTTGGTTTCTTTTTTATTTCCCCCAACTGTGTTGAAGAAACAGATTTTAGGAAATTGCATGAAATGGACTCTCTTTTTTTTGGCTTTAGAAAAAAAATTATGATTGTTTTATTTTTTATAATGATTACATGGTTGATCAGGGTGGGAAGGATTGAGGTTCAGGGAAAAGTGGGTGAATTTATTGTTTCCAAATTTGCTATTTCTTCTTGTTGCTGGGAGAAGGGGAGAAATAAAGGGGGAAGCCACACCCAACTTTCCAAATGTCCCAGTAACCAGGGATGGGGAACCACCAGCTGATATTAACCCAGGGTCCCCATGTGTGCATATTCCAAGGGTTCTGCCCAAGTGGTTTGGATAGTTCTGAAATGCTGCCAATTTCATCAATCCAAGGATGACACAGCCCTTCCAATGTCCACTGACTGACATAGTCAACCTCAAGTCTCCATTCACTGAGGTTTTTTTGCTGTCATATTTTGGCTGGGGTAGTTGTCCAATTTGTTTTGTTCTTCTGCTATGGCACCAGATGAACTGCCATATTCTCCATTTGCATCAGGGTCTGTGTCCACTGTTTCACCCTTTTCACTGAGGGGGACATGTTATTGTAGGCAAGCCCAAAGACGTGGGCCAGGTCACCCGAGCCCTGCCAGATACCCTACCCCAAGGGCTCACGAACAAAGCACTCATCATGCAAGGGAATCCTAAGACCTGGGCCAAGATACCTGAGACCCTTCAGATCCCACACTCATGGGGATCATGAACCCAACCCTCACCTAGTAGGTGGTCTCCAGGACCTGGGCCAGGTGACCCAAGCCCTCCTGGATTTCCTGCCCTCTGGGTTCATGATCCCGGCACCCACTGACCCCAGGTTGGCATAGCTCGCCTCAACTCAACATCCACAATCATGTTGTGCAGCCTGGCTCAGTCTAGCCTGCCCCCTGTTCCAGCTCCTGCTGGTGGGTGCTGTAGCCTATCCAGCCCAGTCTGACCACTGCTGCTGCCCTAATATGAACTAGCTGGTGTTGCAGCCCAATCTGGCTCCTCCTGCCCCCCTGCCCTGGTTCTCAGATCTGCCACTGAATGTTATGAACTGACCCAGACTGGTGTGTCCCCAGACCTGACCCACATGTATAGTACCCACATGCTGGTAGGTACTATAACCTGGTATGGTCTGGGCTGCTCCTTGCTTGTTGCCTTGATTCTTATGCTCAGCCGTAGGGACTGTGTCCTGATGAAGGAGTTTTCCAAGCTCCTCTCTCAGGTCTTCTCCCAGTAGCAGATTTTGCACACACCAGTGGGTCCTTGGGCCAGGTTGGCTTTGTCTACCTCTTGTCCTGGCAGAAACAGTGGCCTTGCTCAACTGGCCCACACCAGAATGGAGCATCCTTTATTAGCAGCAGGGATTCTGTGAAATCAAAATTTTGACAAATCTGAAAATTTGGACAGTTTTACTGCCTAATGCCTACAAAAACACTTAATTAGAAGGGCTAGCAATTCTAATTGACAGTTGAAGGTTTTATAAATTTTCTTCATTATTCCAGATCAGAGTGCTGTCCACTAGAACCTTCTGTGGTGATGTTTTGTAATTGTGCTGTCTAGTACAGCAGGCAGTAATCATGTGTGGCTACACAGCAATTAGAATGTGGCTATTAAAGCAGCAGAATTCTATTTATGATTTTAAAATAAAATTCTAACTAATTTGAATTTAAATTGCTATTTATGCCAATGGCTACTGTTTTAGAAAGCATGACTCTAGATAGGCTATATTTTTCAAAAAAGTTTATTTGTTTGAAAAGCAGAGGTATATATATATACACACATATACATATATATACATATATACATATATACTATATATATATGAGAGAGAGAGAGGGAGAGACAAAGGGAAAACTTCCATCTACTTGTTCATTCCCCAAATGACCACAATAGCTGGGGTTGGGCCAGGCTTAAAGCCAGGAGTCTCCCGTGTGGGTGTAGAGGTCTAAGCACTTGGCCCATTTTTTTGTTGGTTTCCCCAGGCTCATTAGTAGGGAAGTGGATGGGACGTGGAGCTTCCAGGTCTTGAGCTGAGATCCATGTTCGATGCTTGTGTTGGCAGGAGACAGTTTCAACAGATATGCTACACTTCATTGCTAGGTCAAGCCAAGGTATTCCTTCTTTGGTTTTCTTGAGAACAGAATTTATTAAATTACAAATTTTATTTTGTCATTCCCTTTAGATTTATTTAATTTTATTATAAAGTCATATATATATATAGAGAGAGAGAGAGAGAGGAGGAGCGACAGAGAGGAAGATCTTCCGTTCGCTGATTTACTCCCCAAGCAGCTGCCATGGCCAGAAGCCAGGAGCCTGGAGCCTCTTCTGAGTCTCCCATGCAGGTGCAGGGTCCCAAGGCTTTGGGCTGTCCTTGACTGCTTTCCCAGGCCACAAGCAGGGAGCTGGATGGGAAGTGGAGCTGCCTGGATTAGAACTGGCAACCATATGGGTTCCTGGCACGTTCAAGACAAGGACTTTAGCTGCTAGGCCACCATGCTGGGCCCATTAATGGCTATTTTGAAACATTTTCTCGTATTCATATATCAAAACTTGGAGACCGTTTGCTCTTCCATTGAATACAGTTTGATCTAGTGACTTGTTGCTAGGAAGAAGAATGTATCAGAAGTGAGGTGGTATGGCTTTTGAGGTTAGCTTGTGATGCATCTTGCCCGGTTCTTTCATTGTCTCCCTGAACTTTTTCTTCTTCTTTTAAAAAAAGATTTATTTTTATTACAATGTCAGATATACAGAGAGGAGGATTGATAGAGAAGATCTTCCGTCCGATGATTCACACCCCAAATGAGCACAACGGCCGGTGCTGCACCAATCCGGAGCCAGGAGTCAGGAACTTCTTCCAGGTCTCCCACACGGGTGCAGAATCCCAAAGCATTGGGCCGTTCTTGACTGCTTTCCCAGGCCACGAGTAGGGAGCTGGATGGGAAGTGGAGCTGCCGGGATTAGAACCGGTGCCCACATGGGATCCCGGCGCGTTCAAGGTGAGGACTTTAGCCACTAGGCCATCACACCGGGTCCTCCCTGAACGTCCATATAAGGATTCCAGCTCCTCTAATGATGCCATACTGAGGCTCACAGGGAGGCATCACCTAGCGATATTTGAGGAAGAATAGATGTTCTTCCTCCAGCTGTTTGAGTCTTTCCCATGTGGGCATCAGGTTATTTTAGTACCAACTTCCATCTGACTGCAATTACACAAATATACAAAGAGCAGGAGAGACAGAGAGGAAGATCTTCGATTCCCTGATTCACTTCCCAAATGACTGCAATGGCCAGAGCTTAGCCAATCTGAAGTCAGGAGCCTAGAGCTTCATCTGGGTCTCCCAAGCAGGTGCAGGACCCCATTACTGTCTCCCAGGGAGATACAGGGTCCCAAGGCTTTGGGCCATCTTGGACTGCTTTCTTAGGCTGCAACCAGGGAGCTGAATGGGAAGTGAGGCCGCCGAGATTAGAACTGTCGCTCCTAGAGGATCCCGGTGCATGCAAGATGGGGACCCTAGCCACTAGGCTATCGGGCTGGGCCCCATCTGACTGCAATTCTAAGAGACACTAACTTGGGCTGGCATTTGATGCAGTGGCTAAGATGTCACTTGTAATTCCCAAATGCTATTAACAAGTGCCTAGGTTTGAGTTCTGCTTTTCTGATTCCTAGCTTTCGGCTAAATTGCAGGTGATGGATCAAACACTTGGGACTCCATCATCCTTATGGGAAACCCATTTTGAGTTGTGGACTCCTGGCTTTGGCCTGGCTCAATCCTGTCTGCTGTGGGCAGATAGAAGAGCTCTATTTGTAACTTTCTCTGTCTCTCTCTCTCTCTCTCTTTCCTTTAAAAATAAAATGAAAATAAGTAAGCAAAATTGGAAACCAAGGCCCTGCCTAGATGAGTTCTATCTTCCCTCAGTGAGATAACAACAAATAGTTGTTAGGACTGTTGCCATAGTATGGCAGTCTAAGCCTCTGCCTATGGTGCTGGCATCTCATGTGGGCACTGGTTCATGCCCATCTGTTTCACTTCCTTTCCAGTTTGCTGTTTATGGTTTGGGAAAGCAGCAGAAGATGGCTCAAGTCCTTGGACCCTTATACCTTGTGGGAGGGCTGGAGGAGAATCTTGGTTCCTGGCTTCAGACTGGCTAAACTCTAGCTATGGCTGCCATTTGGGGAGTGAACCAATGAATGGAAGATCTCTCTTTCTCTCTTTTATCTGTCACTGTCTCTCCTTTTCTCTCTGTAACTCTGTGTTTCAAATAAAAATAAATAAATCTTAAAAATAATGAACAGTTGTTAACATTTTAGGTGACTATTTTGTGATTGTTGTTCAGCAATCAACACTGGAATACTTTTTGTGGAAGGATGCTTCGAAAGTAAGCAGTACAGTGAAGCCCCCTGGTGTACTCATTGTTGAGTTGTTTTGAGGGCGAAGTCTACTATGTCAGTTTCACTGGGATCTTAACGTGGCCAGAAGCCGCACTTGAGCAACTGATACAATTTAGTCTTTTGCTCAAAGCTGAATTTGGCTCCACTTTTGCAAGTAAATAGGATCATAAAGAATGTATTTGGGGCCCGGCGGCGTGGCCTAGCGGCTAAAGTCCTCGCCTTGAAAGCCCCGGGATCCCATATGGGCCGGTTCTAAGCCCGGCAGCTCCACTTCCCGTCCAGCTCCCTGCTTGTGGCCTGGGAAAGCAGTTGAGGACGGCCCAATGCATTGGGACCCTGCACCCGCGTGGGAGACCCGGAAGAGGTTCCTGGTTCCCGGCATCGGATCGGCGCGCATCGGCCCGTTGCGGCTCACTTGGGGAGTGAATCATCGGACGGAAGACCTTCCTCTCTGTCTCTCCTCCTCTCTGTATATCTGGCTGTAATAAAATGAATAAATCTTTAAAAAAAAAAAAAGAATGTATTTGTTTGTGTTTATTTTCACCTGATTTTATTTTGGAAAATAAATTTCTGTTTATTTTGAAAAATCCGTCTTAAAAAAGAAAAAAACAACTCCACTGCAGTGTATGTATTGTCAGGTACTTTAGAAAATAAATGCAAGTAATTGTGTGCCTTTAGTGACCCAAGGTCAGCTCTAAGATTATCCAGTGGATTAGCATGGATGGCTAGGAGAGCCCTGGCATTTTATAACTCTCTAATGGCCTTGTTTTATAAGAATAAAATTGGGCCTTGAGAAGTGACGTGACTATTTACATGTAGATGAAGAATGATTAGCATAATCCTAACCCTGCTCTATCTTATCATCCATTTATCCACATGGCACCCATTGATCAGATACGGATCTTTTACTGAGTGCCAGCTCTGGGCTACCTGGTTGTTTGGGAGCAGGTGGTTAAGCAAAGATGAATAAGACCTGGCTGAGGAGTTGAAACTTCAGGTGATCATCTGATGGGGGATGGCTTAAATATTAAAGTAATAAACATTAGATAGTAATTAGGTCCAAATCTTTAGACATTAGATAATATACATTAAGTCATAAAAACCCTGTACAGAAAAGTTTCAGGGAAGAATGATAACAAGTTAGGCTAGAAAGGTGGAAGTGATGTATGTGTGCAGATTTTGGGAGAGAAGGTGAGGTGAAGGAAAGGGTAGCCGCAGTGAATTTAATATTAGGGACTTTGGGCACTGTGGCATTTGGGGGTGAAGATATTTTGAGCAGTGGGGATTGGGACATGTCTCAAGTTACACCACACAAGCAGTTGCTTACTGCTCTGTTTATGTGACCAGCTCTGTCCAAGGGCATACACCCTGCACTTGTGGATGGGAAGAGCTCAAAGAATCAGCGCCAGGTACTAATTAAAGCTTCTGTGAAGTGAGTGCTCTGAACAGCCAACGCGTGGCATGATATTCTGAAGTAACTGCTTAAGACCCTCTGTCAGTGTAGAGTTTGAAAAGCAGGAGAAAATTCCGGAAGAAATTCTATAACATTGCACAACACAGAAAGCAGGGTGTTTTCAGGCAATTTTGAGAACGCCAATGGCATGTCCAGCTTCTCTTTAGACCACCTTGTATTTCTTCAAGTCTCTTTGTGAGCAAAGATGCTTGATGTTCTGTGAAGCAAAGCTTAAGAGCTGAGCACTGTAGGAGTATATCCTTCCAGTGATTGATGGGTTTGTTACAATTAGTAATAGGAGGCACTCCCGAATTTCTGCAAGAGCCTCTTGAAATAGGAAAACCTCAGATCACATGGGTTGGATATTACTAATGGGGTGAAAACTCTGGGCCATTAAAACGAGTTTCTATCACTTGCTGGTAAGTGGGAATTTAAACAAACCTCTTTTGTAGGTTAGGAAAACCAAAATCAATATCCGATTACAGCAAAATTCAATCCCATTTGGCCAGATCCTTTTAGGCCCATAAAGTTCTCAGGTAGACAAGCCACAAGTGTCCTAACTTAGAATCAAACTACATGGACTGCTTTCCAGAGCATATTTCCAGTGGTGTAAATCACTAATAACCATGGTTGTGATATTAACATTCCACAATGCTGTAGAGACTATAAATCACTTTCATATACCTGTTTCATTTAATCCTCATAAAAACTCAATGAGGTGGATATTAACTCTCCTGCATTTGCAGAAGAGGAGACTGAAACACAGACAAGTGAAGGAAATTATTCCAGTTCTCAGAGACAGCATGAGTCAGTTGGCGGTGGGGTTTCCATCTGGTCTTACAGGGGCTAAGCTTTTTTATGTTCTCAAGCCAGTTCCAAAGATCAGAAGCAGAACTGGTAACTGTAGCTGGAAGGGTGAATGTAGATGCTTACCTTGAGGAAATAACTGGTCATCAAGAGCTAGCCAGACCCCAGACTTGAACAGCCTTTTACTGGCAGCGACTTGGTGGCAAACTCTCAAGAGTTATCACATGTCCTTTGTTTTTCCAATGAGGAAAATGAAGTTCAAAGAAGTTAGGACTCTTGCCAAGAGTCGCATAGCTGACGGGTGGTAAAACTAGAATTGCTGCTTATTCTTCTGCTTTTCAACTGGAATTTCTCCTGCTATACCTAGATGCTCTTTTTGCCACCAGGTTCTTCCTTTGATTAAGTTGTAATGTGTTTACAATGACATGACTGGATCTCTCTTGGACCAGTGAGCTAGTATTGACAATTGCTACCACTCACTCAACACCTATGATGAATCGTGTTGGATGCTAGGTACTTGGCATGTGTGACTTTTTATCTTCCTGAGTATTCGACGCAGTCTGTGTTCTTTTTGAGGAGAATGGGACCAGACGTGAGTAGAGCCCTTCCTGTTCCGGGTTCATGTTTCTCTCTGTGCAAGTGTAGCCTCACTGAAGCAACTTATCTCTTGTCCTAGAAAACAGAAATGTCTGAATTTTTTTTATAGTCAATTATCAAATTTTGGAAACCATTAAAATTCAAATTGTCTGTGTTTGTTCCTAGAACTATATCTGATTAAAAAAGGCAGATCAGAGAGATGAATCAGTTATCGCCTTTAAATGGAGTCCTTAGAAGTTGTAATTAATAAGTATTTTTATTGTGAGGCAAAGCCAATCATTATTTTAGAATAGTAATTTAAGTCATTTGCTTAATAATTTTTTTTAGAAGAGTGATAGTGTTTTTCTTTTCTTTCTCCTTCAGAGAGTGAGGATTGTAACCCTCATTCCCTTAGAGTGCTAGGGGCAGAGTTCTAGAAATATTTTTCTATTAATTAGTTCTCCCCTCCAAATTTAAATCTCTTCAGCTATGTGTGTTCATAATTTATACCTCAGTTACAGTTACTTTGATGCACTGCCTGCCTATTGGCATCTGTTACAAGCCTTCCAAATTGAAAAGAGAAGCAATTCTTTTTCTTCAGTTGGAAAACTTTGAGGAATGAGGAGGTTTAAGTGCTGTGTCTCCCAGAAAGGATTTGGACCACAGATGGGCAGCATGGAATCCCTGGGGTTTGCGAACTAGCGAGGAAAGGATGCCAGGAAGTGGGAAAATGACAGGTGGTAGCGAAGTGTCCAAGAATAAATTCTCAAGTTCCATGTTCTTCCAAAACCCTTAGTGGCTGTTTCTGAAGTGTGCCCTGAAATCCTGATGTAACATCACTGGATAGCCATTATCTTTGAGTTCTGGTGTATGTCAGGCACTGCACAGAGGGGTCATGATGTGTCCTTCAATACATTCTAAATCCTTTGACATTTGATTCCTGTTTTTGGATCCTTTGCTTGTGTCTGTGCAGGCTGGAATGGTCCCATTTTGTTCCCACAGAACTGGGATGGGCAAGTTCTTTCCCAGCTTAGCTGGTGCTCCAGGTTCAATGCCATGGTGTTCTTGATTTTTTACTTGGTTTCAGACTCTTTGACTTGCATGATTCTATAGTGTCTGCAGATTTTATGGTTTCTAACTGATGTATGGTTTTAACCTACAAACTTAATCTCAACGTGTGCCATGCATCTGATTTCCGATTTTCATTGACTTCTAAGTCCGGTTAATTTTTACTATTCCCTGACACCATCTGTAAATCTTAGACTTATTTTTTTTCCTGCCCATTTTTCAACCTTGGCTCAAAGATGTCTCCTCAGCAATAGTCCAGATTCAGTAGAGACCCAGCTTTATTAAGCAGCTGAATAAACAAGAGATTGCTGAAGGAATTGAAACCTCACATCTTCACCTACCATCTGGCACAATTTTCGTGGCCTTTCTGATCATAGAGTTGATTTTACATGTAATAAGATTTCAAAAGATGTTTGAACCAATGTCACAACCAATGCAATGTCACAACCAATGCAAAACAGTCATCATTCTTTCCAGTTCTTGAGCTAGTTATGTCTTTATAAATCATAACATGGTGCTTCAAATTTATATTGAGTTCCTACTGTGTCCTGAAATTGGGGTCAATCACCTCACCAAAGAAGAAGTCTAAGCATATTACTGTGGTGCAAGCTATTCTACATGGTGTGCATGGTTGATAATTGCTACTTTTTCTTCCTCATTCCAAAAGTGAACTGAAAATATCCCAATGGAGCCTAGGTGTTGTGTATTAACTTTGCCCATGTGAAATTCTGTTTTCAATAAGATATTATCAAAGGAGGAAAAGATCCGTATATAAGATACTTAACCCAAATCACGATCCTCAGTTGGTAAAACCAAACTTTAGGTTTGATCCCAGTCAAGCTCTGGCACTCTGGCTTATGGTCATGTGAAGCATATACAACCATTGATAACTTCTTGAGTAAACAAACTCAAACTGAATTTCTTGTCATTTTCCAAGAACATATCAATGTATCTGCAAAGATAATCTAGATTCTCTAGCTTCAATTCTTTCTGACCACTGCTCTTAAGAACTCAAGTTGAGTGTTTCTCTAGAGTTCTAATTAATTATGACAGTTAAACTCATGAGACAATAACATCACCTAGGAGCTCGTGATAATTTCAAGAGCATACTAATAATCAAATTTCAAGTCCAAATCAAGACATTTCAGGTGCGCCTCTGAAAACAGTTGCTTTCTGCAAAGTCCTATTGCACTGGAGCTGTTTTTTGACTCCAGGGTTTGGCGGAATTGAGAAAGCTGACCTCAGGAAAGGATTTAGAACAGTACTTGGCAATCACATGACACACCACCTGTTCCTTCCTATCATTAACTTGGCACTGGCAGGCTGAACAACAGATGAAATTTCCGGTTTAGGTTGGAATTCTCTGCTGTCTTTTGCAATCATTTAATGATTTCCTTCAATTGTGCAACTCGAGAGGGCTGATGAAACAATGCATTTGAGATTGTGTTTCTGGAAAGCTCCTCATACAGAGGCCACCTATAGGTGTTGTAGAGTTATTTGGAGGACAGTTAGTGTTAGATGATTCCACAGAGGCTACCAGCCAAGTTATGTGGCAATAAAACACATCCTATAGGAGCAGAGTCAGAGATAAGCAGAAGCAAATCTCAGAGGGAGGCAGCCACGACTCAAAGGATGTATTATTCAGACAACCAAGGTCATGGAAAGCAGAATGGAACACCAAGAAAACAGTTCCTGATAAACCAATGCAGTAATTGGAAGTGTTCGTGGTGATGTGAAGGAAGACTCTAGAGACCTCCAGGGTGAGATCAGGCAAGCAATCAACATGTCAAGATAATCTGTTAGCAGTTCTGGCTTTGGGTTGAGGTGTATAAACCTGCCTGCTGTGATGAATGAAGCCTGCTGACCTGGGGAAACTTGACCATAGGAGGACAACAGCAGGGTTGACCATCTGTTTGGAACTGGCAAGAGGAACCACGTGTAACTCTGAATGCAACATCTGCCCTGAGAAATGAGGACCCTGTCTTCGAGGCATGTGCACAGATGGAGGCTGGGCACAGCCTGCATAAGGGAGGAAGAGGATATTTCCCATATTTCCTGCTCTCGCTGTACAGCTATTACAAACTGATGATGTCAAACAGCTGCAAAGTGGGAATAAAGGTATTTTTTTTAAGCTAAGATTTTGTATTATCTGATCATCTTTGTTTCTTCAAGATTTATTTAGAGGAGAATCAAGATGGTGGAATAGAGTAAGGAAATGTTTAAACAGATGGGGAATCATTAGCCAGGATGAAGCAGAGAAGTCACATCCCAGGAAATAGGAGAGGATAGGCCAACAGCAGGGGGGTGCCTGGAGACTGATGTGCATGGGAAAGTAGCAGAGATAACAGTGTGGTGTTGCACTGATCAAATACCCCAGCAGCAGTCAGTGAACAGTGAATTGAGCTACACCTATGGCCAAAGCTCCAGCAGCAGTCAGCTAGAAAGGGGAGTTCACTGGGAGCTCAGGAGGTGAATCCAGACAAAGAACTGCCAAACCTGTTGAATTGATTCAACTAGGAGTGGAGACAAAACAGCAGATTCCAAATATACAGTGCAGGAATAGGGTAGATCTCACAGTCCAGACATCCGCCAGAGTCACATCAGGAGCCATTTTCTGAAGGAAGGCAAAGGCTGTGAGATACGACTACACATGTACTAAGCTGGGAGCAAACTAAGATCTGGCTCAATGCATTGCACTGACATGGCAAACTACAGGCTCCACCCAGAGTAAGTCCAGACCTAATGATCAGCAGATCCAGAACTCCACCACTGGCACATTAGGTGCCATTTTGTACAGTGTAGCAAAGGCTGTGTGGCTGGAGAGACAACAGTGAGCTGTGCATGTGCTAAACTGGGAATGAATTCACTTTTGGCTCAGTGCATTGCACTGGTCCCACAGGGAAAATAATACCATCATTGGCATCCTATGAGTCAAAATAGGTCCAGGTAGCCCTCAGACCTAACAGCCAGTTGGTTCTAGCAAGATCAGCACCACCAACAACCTAGTTATTTAGGACACCTAATATTTCCTTAATCTTGGTAACTGCTAGAACCAGAAGTGGGAGAAACGTTGTATAGAAAATGGTGCAGCCACAGCACTGGATCACAGGAGGTGGAGAATGGTGAATCAGGAGCTGGAGCTATGGACGCCATGGTGGAAATCTAACATAAGAATGCAGACCTGAAACTTGCTGGAGTGAGTGGCAGACGTGACTACAAAAATAGCAATAAGTAAAATTGAACTGTAGACCTACGGGTGACACAGCTTAGAAACCAACCCTAAGGAGAAGAATTTGCTAACTTTAAGTACAATGACCAAGAACAAAAGAAGACAGAGACAGAGCAAAAGCCTTTGCCAACCTCAGAGTTCACTGAGGAAGACATCGAGGAAATGGGGGATACAGAATTCAGAAAACTCATTATAAAGCACATACAGGAGTGCAAGGAATTTAAGGGAATATGTCACACAGGAAATAGCAACACTGAAACAAATTATATATTGGAAACAAAGGACATAATAGAACAAATTAAAAATTCAGTAGAAAATCTCTGTAATAGTATGAAAGAAGCAGAAGAAATAATCTCAGAATTGGAAGATATTTGTTGTCGCCATGGAAAAACAATCCAAAAGTTGGAAGCAGAGCTTAGTCAAGCAAAAAAAAAATATTCAAGAATTAAGAGACACTATTAAAAGACATCATTTTCTTCAAGAAGGTTCTTGATTTCCTTTTTCATTTCTTCAGCAACACATTACTCATTTGGGAGCATGTTATTTAACTTCATGCCATTTAAAATTTTTTTTCTGTTGATTTTGTTTTGTAGATTTTCATCTAAGGGGATGTATAATAACTGTGTAATGGAGACTATCATATCCAGATGTGAGGATACAATGTAATATGTGCATCTCTACTTCCAGATCAAAGATGGGTTCCCAATGAAACTGTTAATATGTTTTGATAATAGGATGCTGGACTCTCTGCCATTGTCCATGCCCACAATGATGGACATATGACTGTTTCTGAAGAATTATACTATTATACTACTTGAAGAGATGGTAAGGGAAAGTCCACTGACTATGGTACTGTATCATAAAATAATAGTAATAATAAAAATGCAAAAAAGATTTATTTATTTATTTATTTTTATTTGAAAGGTAGATCCACAGAGAGGAGAATCAGAGAATGATCTTCCATCTGCTGGCCCTTTCCCCAGGTGCCTGCAGCGGCAGGTATTGAAGCTGGGAGGCCAGAACCAGGAACCTCTTCCAACTCTTCCATATGGATGTAGGTCCCAAAAGCTTTGAGCCATCCTCCACTGCTTTTCCAGGCTTCAAGTAGGGTGTTGCATGGAAACAGAGCAGCTAGCATCTTATTGTCCAGATAAATTCAACGGTTTCTTGGGGGAGACCATCTCTGATCGAAGGTAGAGCCGGCAGAGTATCATCCTGATCAATTAAAAGCCCCGACATAACATCAGTAACAATTTATAACGTTATGGAATTAATTGACATGGTATTGAGTAACCAATATGTTAAAAGAAAAAAAAAAAGAATGCAAGTTCTGAACCACATCCTGTGACTTCTTCATTGACATTTCAATTATTAGTTTATGTACAACCGGGTTCTATACACCTTAAAATGGCTATAGATTACTATTCAGATGTCTCATGTCTATTTTAATTTTAATATTTAGCAGTTTATAGCATTGAAGCATGATTTTGCGGCACCTGACTGTTTTTTGTGTAGTCTAACAAGACATACGACATAAAGTTTTTAATGAAGATTCATCTCTCCAGAATAAACAGACGTGGACTGGCTCTCTGATTGTACACCAAGTGTGCACACTCCCCGCCCATTTTCCTGGACCACTCTGTACACCGTTCCCTCTTTCACTGATCCTGTAGGGTTTGTGCATTATGCTTTTGGATACCACTGAGGCAAGACTGTCCACATAGCCCTTACCACCTCATTGAACCTATAGGTTATACATCACATCGCTAATCCCACACTTGACTCTGTTTCTTAGGTCTTACTAAGCTCACTCCAACAGAACAGACCTGCCCCATCTCTGTGATTTCACATCTGGTTTATACTGAGTTGTGCTTAAAATGACACAGCCCAACTCACTGACTTCATTTTAGACTGCATAATGCTGTGGCAATAACTGTTCTATTCTCATTCAATATCTATATTTCCATTTTCTGTAGAAATAATTCCTGGTTTTTGTTCAAGGTGGTGATTAGGAACAGCTAAGAGACTACATTTTCTTGTCCTCCTTTCAGTTATATTTTTTTTATATGGCTAAATTCTGGCTTGTTAGGTTTGAATAGAAGTTGTTGGTGGGAGGTGAGAGGGCAAGGCAAGGACCTTAGACACTAGGCTGCTGCACCGGGATCCTATATGGGCGTCAGTTCCAACCCCAGCAACCCCATTTCCCATCCAGCTCCCTGCTTGTGGCCTGGGAAAGCAGCCATGGACAGTTCAAGGCCTTGGGACCCTGCACCTGTGTGGGAAACCCAGAAGAGGCTCTGGGCTCCTGGCTTTGGATCGATGCAGTTCTGGCCAATGTCGCTGCTAGGGGAGTGAATCAATGGACTGAAGATCTTCCTCTCTGTTTCTCTTCCTTTCTGTATATCTGACTTTGCAGTAAAAATAAAATAAATCTTAAAAATAAAGAAGTTGTTGGTAGGACATCTGGACTGTTACAGGAAAGGGGACAGTATGTGGGGGCTTAATCTTTTTCCCATAGTCTTCCAATTTATCCTCCTAATTTTGAAAATAGATATCATGGTCAGATCTCAACAGTCATTTTGTGACCTAGAAAACAGAAGACACCTAAAAAGAATGGTCAGCTCATATGGGATGTTGGTCTTTCACAACTTTGTGGATTTATATTGCTAACTCCTGGACCTTCCGTCTTTTTATTTCACATGAGAAAATGAGCCCTTTGTTTTGCTTAAGCCACTGCATTTATGTTTTTGTTACTGTGGGTGGGTGAAATGCTTTGGGGGCAAATCCCTTCCACTCTCCCATGCTCACACTGTGTCTGTCCTTGCCATTCCCCATCCTCGATGTGCACTCTGTATATTTTCATCTGGTCATGATGATGCATAAGTGAGATAACTGTCTTTAATGCTAAGATGAGCCTCTGCATTTCCCTTTTGACTTAACCAGCTGTATAAAGCAGCATGGAATAGACTTTCTGAGGTACATAAATCACATTCTGCAAATGTTAATGGGGAGAGGCTAAGCCAATGCAACAGATTGTGCAAAGGAACTGGTCGTCAGAGAGTGTATAGAGATGATAGGATCAATGGTGCTTTTCTCTCTGGGTCAGCACCGAGTCACGCCATTGTGATTATTTTTGCATTAAGGAGACTGGTATGGAGCCTTCAGTGGTAAATTTTGCCATTCCCTAATGTAAAGTTGAGTTACAATTACTATACTTCCCAGAGGTCTAGAGAGTTGTTATATTTATGAATTCAACTACTCATTCACCAAAAATATCTTAAAATTTTCATCTATCAGACATGTTAGACTTTTTTTCTTATTGTGACTCCCTTAACAATCCAATGAAACAACTATTTACATAGAATTAACATTACGTTAAGTGTTATAAATAATCTATAGATCTATAGATGACTTAGGATATGCAGGAAGGTGTATGTAAGTTATAAATGACTTGAGCATCTGTGGATTTGGGGATGACTCAGGGTTCCTGGAATCAATTGCCCATGGAAACTGGAGTGACACCTATATTTGAAAAAAACAATTTGCACATTTGCTTAGAACTTTTTCCTCTAAAAGTTGGAGGAAAGAGAACTCAAGGAGATTTAAAGTGGAAGGCAGCAAGTGCAAAGATGGGTTCACTTGAGTGTTGCCTGATACAAGGATATGGCGGCTCCCGGAGAGTGTAAAGAGTTGGCTATGATTTATTTCCGTCTCTGTCCATTCTCATCAGAGAAGACATGGGGGTATGGTCAAGGTGGAACTCTTGCTTTGGTTTCAATTCCCCCTTCTCCTTTCGGGAAAGACTCTTTCCCAGGATGGTGCTGGGGGAAAGTCTTACAGGAGGTGAGTGTTAAGGTAAATGGTTTCCCCACTGTGACCTCTTCAGGCAACAGGTAACACATGCTAGTTTTTGGTGATGGTTTAACACTGCCTGCTGCTGCTACAACCTTTGGATATTATCTTTCATACTGTCCATATTAATGCTACCCCTTGTAACACAGAAGCTACTTCCTCAGGTCTTTGCTTCTTGCAGTCTATCCTGTGATGCTGTCACTTTTGGTAGGGATATTTCACTTATTTCACCTGAGCTTTTGTTTCCTCATCTGTAAAATGAAGGTGAAACCAGGCCTTGGGACAGGTGACTCACTTAAGTCACAAGTTGGTGCCAATCCCCCTCCTCATATCATTTACTAGGACACCAACCACTCACAGGGTATTTGTGAAAATTGGATTAGGCAATATGTTGCTGAAAGGCATCCTATCCTCTGAAAAGTGATGGGGAAATCTTTGTGATTATTGCTAGGGATTTATGCTTCTCAATGATGTTAGTGACAAAGTCAGGCTTCTGCTCTTCGAGAAAATTACTTCACTGCTTTGTTTCTTCTGCAAACCTCAGGGAAATCGTTTTTAGGCTTTTAGGCTTTGTAAAGATTCAAGTAATATTTAGGAGGTATTAAACCACAGTTGAGGAAACTCCTTTGGTCTTTCCCAGCAGCACAGTCTTTTCTGATCCTGCCGTAAACTGAAGTTTGCTCTCTTTTGTTGCCAGGGACCACAGTAATGCTGGCATCAGTTTTACCTCTCATACCCATTCTCAGCAAGGACACAGAGATTCCAAGTTCTGCTTTGCAGCCATGTGACTCAGAGTCAGGCTCAGATATTTTAATTTTGTTGAGCAAAAGCCCATTCATGAGGAAGACCAGACCCTGAAGAATATTTAAACTATTTAAATATTTAAAATTATTTATTAATACTTAAAATAAATATTAAAATATTTATTTTACTTAAAATATAGAGTTACAGAGAGAGCAGGAGTTACAGGGAGGGAGGGAAGGAGGGAGGAAGAGGGAGAGAGAGAGAGAGAGAGACTGACTTCCATTCACTGGTTCACTTCTCCAATGGCTACAGTGGACAGAATTGGGGCAGTTCCTTGTGGGTACAGGATCCAAGCACTTGGGCCATCCTCCACTGCTTTTCTGCAGGCTTTAGTAGGGAGCTGGATTGGAAGTAGAACAGCTGGGACTCAAGCCAGTCCCCATAAGGGATGCTAGTGCCGCATGCAGAAGGTTTATTGGCTACACCACTGTGTCAGCCCCAAGAAAGAACATGTTTCATCAGTTGGGGCCATTAGTCCAATGTCCTGGACTGGCAGACATGGACATATGAAGGGGAATGGCCAAGTGTCCACCAAGTCCCAGTTGTGCTCCTGGAACCTGGGAGCCTTGGTGTATCCTGGATTCAATTCTTCCTGGTCATGTCATGTGCCATGCCACTGCTGCCCACAGTGAGGACTGGCTTTCCCTCCCTCTTTCTGACCCTAAAAGGCTTCAGAAGATCTAGGTGAATTCTAGTCAGGAAATAACTTCTCTAAGAGGATTTGGTGACCCAAAAGAACAGCACTTTGGGATTCCTAAAGCCTAGGAAGTCCAGGAAACTTCTGGCTCAAAGTTCTGGCTTTGTATATGAGGACAACTGAGGCCTGAGAGATTAATCAATTTGTTCAAACTTGCTGCAAAACAGTATCTGGGTTAGGATGATAACGCATGTTTCTTGATTTCTGATTAAATGCTTGCTTCTACTGAATTATTTTGTAATCAAGAGGAAGACAGGATTTTGGTGAATAACGGGGAGAGTTAGCTCAGATCCAAGAATTGCCTGATCTATTACCTGGCAGTAGTGGGCACTCTAAAACAGCTTTCAGATAGTTTTCAAAAACAATCAGAGTCCCCAAAATGGACTTACAAATTGCAATGTTTCTGTATGCATTCCCCAGTGCTCTTCTCTCTCTTCTATATTTATTCCACCTTCCAGTGTCTGCTGTCCTAATAAACACAAAAGCACAAGAGGATCCCCATAAGACCTGCCATCACATGTCAACCTTTTTTCTTCTTCTTTTCCTGTTCAGAAATATGTGTTCCTTTGAGAGTGCCTCCCCTGCTGGTGAATCTGCTCTGGGACTACTAGGAAATGTGGACCTGGGATTATCTCTATGTGTGGCCAAGAACTAACATGAAAACTTAACAGGTGTGCAATAATTTTCTTTTTAGAAAAGATTTATTTTTATTGGAAATGCAGAGTTACATAGAGAGAGAAGGAAGGATAGAGCACTCTTTCAGATGGATCACTTCCTAAATGGTCACATGGCTGGATCTGAGTTGATCCAAAGGCAGGAATTTCTGCCGGGTCTCCCACACAGGTGCGGGGTCCGCTGCTTTCCCAGGCCATAGGAGGGAGCTGGGTGGGAAACAGAGCAGGTGGAACTCAAACTAGTGCTCATATGGCATGCTGGCATTGCAGGATGCTTAGTGTGCTGTACCACCGCACTACTCCCAGTTTCATTTTTTTAAAAAATAATATTTACTTGAAAATAATATTTAAACAGACCCAATGTAAAATGATAAAGTTAGTGTGTCCATTTTCACTGAGCTGTGTATTTTGAATGACCCTTACTGGCTCACAAGAATGAATCACTATCCAGAAATGATTGCCAGCTTGCTAAATCACTGGCAGCTTTCATTCAGACGGTATGGAGCACTTATACCACGGGAACTGGTGATGACTGCAAGTCAGGCTTCATTTCTTGCTGCTATTTTTTTTTTTTTGTTGTTCCAGAGGGCTAATTTGCCGGCAGAGCAGCGTCTTTGGTAGATGGCAAGCTCCATTACCCAGAGGCAGTTGCTGTCAATTTTCATATGTAAACATCCACCAAAGTGACTATTCATATGCTATTGCATGTGCATACATTATTTTAATTTCTTTACAGAAATAAAATCATATTTTAGAATGTTTCTTGAGATTATCCACACATATCAATTCAGTTCACTGACATGACAAATTCATAGGTTCTTACATGGCTGTTTTACAGATTTTTAAGCAATATCTTCTTTCGAATACTCTTGTTGATGTTTTTCCAGCATCACACCCTGGGACCCTCTGGTGTGGCTTGAGTGTATTGTATTTTTTTTTTTTTTTTTTTTTTTTTTTTTTGGGCAGGTGAACCTGGGAAACACAGTGAGATGGTGAGCAAAGAGAGGCATTTGTTTATTTAAATCAGGATCCAAACAAGATTCCCATGTTTGATTGGCTTATTTGTCACCTAAATCTCCTTTGATGTGCCCCTGATTTGTTCTTTGTTTTCTTTGCAATTTACTGATGAAACGGAATCATTTTGCTGATTGCATGCCCCATGGCATTCTTAACACGCTTTTTGTATGCTGTACAAGCAGCCATTCCTCACCGTTTTTCTCCTCACTCCTCCATGTATGGTTTCATTTTATGTGGGTTTGGAAACCCATAGTCAGCTGTGGTCCAAAACCATTGAATGGGAGTTACAGAAATAACTTCTAAGTTTTAAATTGCATGCTGCTTTGCATATCATGACGAAATCTGGGGCTGTCCTGCTCAATCCATTCTGTGTATGATGTTCACTTGTTCCCTTAGTTACGTTTAGATGCTAAGATCAACTGTTGCGGTATCACAGAGCTTGTGTCCAAGTAACCCTTATTTTACTTAATAATAGCCCCACCGTGCAAGTATGGTGCTGCTGATTTGGATATGCTGAAGAGAAGCAGTGAAGTGCTTCCTGCAGGTGGAAATGTGGAAGTTCTCAACTATATCACAGGCAAGATCAGAGTTCACAGGCTTTGACCCTACATGCAGTTTTGGGCATTCCTGTGGTTCTTGAAATGTATCCCCTGAAGATAAGAGAGGAATATTGTATTTCCTATAAGTTATTGTTGCATCTAAAGGTAGAAATTTTCTCAGTTTAGCAATGATAATAAAATTATGCTGGCTATTGATTGTTATGCTCCATTTGTATTTATTATCTCTCTCTTATGTTTTTGGTAATAGACTTCACATTTTAGAAAAATCAAGAAGATAGTACAGAGCATTCCCACACAGACCTTCCATCCATCCTCCTGACAATTTCTTCTGTTATGAACCTTAGACTATAGTATGGCAAATTTGTTATAATTAGTGAATCAGTGATGAATGGGTACATTATTAACAACTAAAGTCTGTAGTTTTGCTTGTTTATTTAGTTATCATTTATAACCGAATGGCTATTTTTTTGGGTATTTTTTGGTGAATCAAGGTACTAGCTTAACTTTAACTGTAGACTCCTTTTGGCCATGACAGTTTGTCAGACTTTTGCCTTTGACGGTCTTGGCCCATTTGAAGAGTACTGCTCAGGTGTATTGTAGGATGCTCACCTATTTGGATTTGTCTCTTTTTCTCATGAGTAGCCAGGGGGTATGGGCTTTTTGTAGGAAGATTATAGAAGTAAGTATCATTTTTCATCATGTTATATCAAAGGTCCAAGCTACATCTGTGATTTGTATCTATTGACCTGGATCACCTAGTAGAGGCCATGATAGTTAGTTTTCTCCACCCTACCTTTGCTCTCCTTCCCACTCCTTTCTTTACTCTGGAAGATGTTAGTGTGTATCACAATTAAGGGGTAGGAAATTACATTATACTCCTTGATAGTTTCTCCCAGGGTGGTATATGTTACATGAACTTCATGGAGTTCTTCTGCAAAGAATGCTTGTTACTTCTTCCCATTTAGTTGCTCAATCATTTATTTGAATCAGTGTGGATCATGTATATTTATTTTATACTTTACGAGTGGACATTTGGTATAGACATGAAAAGACACTGCTTGAAACCGTCATGTCCCGTACTGGCCCTGGCTTCACTTGGGTTTCCAACTTCCAGCTAATGTGCAGCCTAGGAGGCAGTTAGTGATGGCTAAAGTGCTTGTGTCCCTGTCACTCTTGTAGGAGATCTGGACTAAGTTCTTTGTCCAGGAACTTATTCCAGCCCTATTGGTGCAAGTATGTGAAGGAGTGAGAACTAGTGAGTGGAAGACATGTAAGCTTTCTTAGGAACTTACTCACTCCAGCCCTATTGGTGCAAGCATGTGAGGGAATGGACTAGCAGGTAGAAGATATGTAAGCTTTCTATCAGTCTGACTCTTCCCTACCTGCCTTTCAAATGAATACAAAGTTGGCAATTTAGTGTTAAAATTAAGTTATTTTTCATATTTTCCATTACAACCCACTATTATTTTTATTTATCTTGTTACTCAGTTTTGACCGGTGGGAGTTTTTTCAGTTGGATTCTGAGATCCTTTGATAAACTCCCATTAGTGTAAATTTCTTTATTTTCTATTTTTGAACACTTTCTTAGTTTCTAGAATCTTTTAGTTTTTTTAAGGAATGGAAACTTACTATGAGGGGGAAGGGTTAAACATTTTTTAAAAAGGAAAGAAAAATAAATTTGCCACATTTACTGCAAGTAATTGGGAGAGGGGATTAAATTTGATGGAAAGAAATACATAAAGATTTACTCTTCCATGTTGGTGGCTGGCTATGTTTGACTTCTCAAACCCCTTGAGTCAACAACCTGCCATCTCCCTTTTAAAAGTTTCATTTGAGTTTTTAAATTGGGGTTTCTAGTTTGATTGTGCTCTGTTTTTTTTTTTTCTAACCAAGGTTGAATTTAAGAAGATATATGAAATGCTTTTTTTGATTCCATCACTTTTTGAGTGTGTATATAGCCTCATGATGGTCTTGGCCTTATGTGTATTTCTCTCTCTCTCTCTCTCTCTCTCTCTCTCTCTGTGTGTGTGTATGTGCATGGCAGAGTCTCAGTTTCCATTACATATTTCTGCTGCCCAAGGTTTCATCTCCCATCCCTGAGGCCAAGACTTGGATAAATAAGACAACCACACACCCTTATTATCTTTCACTGTAGCTTCTCTGATCCTTTTTATCTTGTCTCTTGGGGGTTTTCTTTGCTTTCTTGTAGTTCAACTGTGCATTTAAAAGTGTGTTTGTGTATTTTACCCAGAATTTCTAAATATTTTATGTTTTGAAGTGCTTCAGTCTGTTCCATTGAAAGAAATGGAAGTACTGATCTTTACTTCTCTTTTTAAATCAGATCTTCTATTTTAAGAAATTAAAAAGAAAACTGCAGAATATCATTTCAAGTATATTTTATGCTCCACCCAAAATTAAAAAATCTTTAATTTATTCCATGAATATTCATATGCCCATAGACTGTTCTAGAAATGTGGAATAAATCAGTGAACAAAATAAAAATTGCTCTTCCCCATGGAGTTTACATTCCAGAGGGAGATACAGAGAATGAGTAATAACATAATATATAATTATATTATGTGTATACAGAAGGGAATGAATGCTCAAGAGAAAAGAATAAAACCAAAACAGCCAGAGTAGATTTGGAAATCAAGAATGTAGGAAGTGAACTGTCTTTTTATTTTCACCTTTTACATTGAGGTGAGTGTTTTAATCCATTTTCTATTGCTGTAACAGAATGCCACAGCCTGTGTAACATATAAAGAATTTATTTTCTTGTGGTTCTACAGTCTGGGAAGTTCAAGATCAAAGAGCTGAATCTAGTAGGGCTTTCTTGATACACTATAATGTGGCAGGGGCATCCCACGGTGAGTCAGCACACGAGAAAGAGAGAGGGCAGCCGAAAGACAGTAGAAACCACAGTGGCAATTAAATGTCAACATGAGAGGCTGGTGTTTTGTCTAGTGGTTCAGACAATTTAACTCCACAATGAAGTATCTGAGTTGGGCGTTGTCTTCACTCCTGTTTCCAACTTCCTACTGATGCTCACACTGGGATGTGGCAGATGATGGCTCAAGGAGTTGGTTACGTACCATCTAGATGGGAGACCAGTACCAAATTCCCAGCTTCTTGCCTTGTTCTGGTCCAGCTTTGGTCACTGTAATTAAAAGAGTGAACCAGTGGATGGGAGAGTCCTTTTTGTCTCTGAGATAAACACATAAACAAGCAAACAAATAAATAAAATTTCAAAGGACATTCAAAGAGAGTAGTTCGTGTAGGCTGCATTGAGATGATGCTGTTTGTGTAAGAATTGAGGCAGAAAAAGATATTGGCCAGGTAGATTTCTGGAGAAAGAACTTTCCAGGTAAAGAGAGCAGCTAATGCAAAGACCCTAAGGTGGTACTATGCCTGATGATTTTCGAGAAAAACAAGAAGGAAGACCCTCATAGCTGGAGCAGAATGTGTAAGAGAGAAAATCCTGGGATGAGCTGTGAGAAACAAGGGGGAGGATGCCGGAGAGACTTGGCAGCCATTTTTAAAACATCCACTGTTTTCTTAGTGACCTGGGAGTCATTGAAGGCGATTCTCCTACATGGCTTCAAATTCCTAAAATGATACTAAAGAACTTTTTGAATCATTTCTGAATCATTTGAGAATCCATCGCCCAAACAACATCCTATTACCCGTATCTGGTTTGTGTGAATGCATTCTTCCCAAATTTATATGCAGAAATCTTAGACCCAAGACAACCCTATTAAGAGGTACAACCTTTAGCTATGATAGTTTATAAGGGCTCTACTCTCACCAGCTAGATCAGTGCCCTTAGAGCAGGGCTTGAGGGAAGCAGCTAGGCCTTTTTTCTCATTCCGACCTTCTTCCTATGAAGACAAAGTGGCCATGGTGTTTTGGAAGCAAAGATGGAGCCTTACCAGTTGCCAGGCCTGCTGGTGCTTTCATTTTGGTCTATCCAGTTTCCAGAGTCGTGAGAAATAAATTTCTATTATTTCTATGTTATCCAATTAGTACTATTTTGTTAGAACAGCTAGAATGGATCAAGATAACTCGCAAGTATGTTAGTGCATGATTTCTGCAAACAAGGAGCGCAGCACACTCACAGAACTTGAATATTAGTGCTGATTGGTTTCTGCTATGTTGTTTGCAGGTTGTATTAAAATTTCTCCAGTTGTTTTAATTATGCCCTGGTTACAGAAAAAAAGTACCCAAATCTAGGACATGTGCTGTGTTTTGTTGTTGCATCTGTTAGATTTTTGTGACTTTCATGGCATTGGCACTTTTGCAGGTTAAAGGCCAATTACTTACAGAGTTGCCTCCTATGATTAGAACCAAATTGTACATTTTTGGCTGTAAAATCACAGGATAGGTGCATTTTCTTCCTCATGGCATCTAGTCATGAATATATAATTTGAATTTATCCCATAGGTGGTGATACTAACTTTGATCATTCAGCTAATGTGATATCTGCCAAGTTTCTCACCATAAAATTTCTCATTTTCTCTTTATAATTAACAAGTATTTTGCGAGGAGATGCCTTAAGGCTCTATAAATATGCCTTCCTTTTCAAGCTTTCACTCGCTCGGTTTATTTGTTTCTAATTGGATTATACGTCTGTATATGAATATTACTTCTAACAATGATGGTCTGGGTTTAACAGTTCTATTTCTGTTCCTTCTCTTAGAAATGTAATCTATAGGAATTTTTCCTTGCAAATAAATATACGGGATCAGAAAAAAATCTTTTTGTTATCAATTTTGCTTAATCCTTTGAGGTCTCTTCAAATTAAATGCTCCAAATTGAAAATTCTACATCATGGAATTTATAGACAACACTCTGTCAGCTGCTTGTTCTTACTGTTGTTAAAAAAACAACCAAAGGAAATCACTTGGCTGGCAGAAGCATTTGTTTCCCAATATTCTTTTTTTTTTAATTTTTATTTTTTCATGACACAGTTCTATAGGCTCAGGGATTTTCATTTCTATCCTCTCTGCTCCTTCTTGTCTGAAATATGCTGAGAATATTTGATTAAAACTCATCAAGTGATGCTTAATTTTATCTATTACTTTTTAGAGGTACCTGTTTAATCTGATATATCTAGAAAGGTTTAGAAAAATGTGTTAATGTTAACCTAATTTTGCTAATTTATATTGATGACAAATATTTATTATGTACTTTTATTGAGAGATGGTCACAAATCTAGAAATATCACTCAGTCAATTTATAGAAATTACCCACCATATATCCTAATGGTGATGGGCTACTAATTATGCCTGGACAACAGGCGTAAACCTCAATTGCCATGGACAAACTGAGACATATGTTTACTTAATCTAATGAGCAAAGCTACTATTCATTGTCAAGCCAATCAGCCAAATCAAGCTCTTTTCTGTCAGAAAAATTCTGACTCTGACTTCATACTCAATCCAAATAAACATGCTATTATGCATCCCCATGACAACCATCTCTTTTCTGAATGCAGTTACTGGCTGGGCATCCGATGATCCTGTTTCCTCACAGATCCATTCGAAAAGATGCAAGTTGAACTCTTCCAGTTTCATAATGTTTACAGTTTAAGAATACTTTCTACAAGTCAGAGCTCTATTTATTGTAACCAGATGTTTGTTACTAATAAAATTGTGTTTTCAAGCTAAGGCCAGTTCTAAATCATGGAAAAAGAAATAAAATTCCATTTGTGTAGTCATTCTGATAATGAAAAAACAGATGACATAGTTTGTGGGGCCCCATGTAAAATGAAAATGTGAGAGCTCTTGTTCAAACATTAAGTATTTCAGGATGATGATATTTGAGTGTAACACTAGCAGGACTCCTCTGGGCGCAGGACTGTGTGACTACACAGCTTGACTGGGTACAGTTGTGTTGCTGGGGACTCTAATGTCTCATTCCTAGCATCAGATAAAGAAACTTCCTGAATTTTAAGAATAATAATAAAAAATAATGTAATGAGGGTGATGTTTGCCTATATTTTATTCCCTATGGAATTGGACACAATGTAACGGGGCCTGTGGATTTTCCTATCTGTGAAACATTGTCTATTACAATCTTTACCGTGGTCTGATGAGCAATTATCCTATGACTCAGTATCCTCATCTGTGAAACGAGGGTAATGTTGTACCTGCCCTTCGGTTAATATGAGAATACACTTGGATAGTATATGGCATATAGTTAGCAGCATAGTGATGGTTTCTAAGGAATGTCATTGTTGTCAATATTGGATCATTTCATTCACTATGCAATCACAGTAATGGCAGGGTAGAGAAAGTTTTAAAACTTTCTACCTATCAACCATGTACAGGTTTTATAATCTTTCTTACATTTATGCAATTTTTTCTTTTTTGCTTTTCACTAGAAAAATAGTCAAGTGAGTAAGGCTGATTCCTTTGACTCTCCAAGTCAACCCTGATAATTGAGTTTAAATGTTAATCTTACTGATAATTTTACCAGTGCCCTCAACTTCTCCCACAAAGAACTAATTGATTTAATTTTAAAATCTGGATGCTCTGTAAATAAATTACCGCATGTTGGATTTGAGGTTTTTCTCACACTGTCATTTGACTGTATTCTGTGATGAAGAACACGGAGCAGAATGGTTATTATTGGAGGGGAAAACATGCTATGTAAGGTTCATTGTGTTTAGTATTGGTGCTTTGCCTTCAATTCTACTTTGGAAGTCCTTGGAACTTTGGTTGAGAAATTTGAAATATATTTTATTAAAGTTGGAGAACCATATTTTATTACACTTGTTATAAACCATTTATTGTGTCCAAGGGAATCCTCACTTTTGCTGTCTTCAACACCCTGATTCTACCTTATTGAAATCTTAGCTGCTGGGTAGCAAATTAAAAAAATGATGTACAGGGTCGACTGCTTATACTGGAAAATGGTTGTACAATTCAAAACTGCCAACAGTTTTGTGTTAAAAGCGTTGGTATCAGTTTCCTAGTGTTGCTATAATTACCACAAACTAAAGGGATTAGATCAGTTGTTACTCTGTTATTTCTAGAGGTGACAACTGGAACTTTATTATTATTATTTTTAAAGATTTATTTATTTTTTTATCGCAAAGTCAGATATACAGAGAGGAGGAGGGACAGAGAGGAAGATCTTGGGCCCGATGATTCATTCCCCAAGTGACCTTGATGGCCAGAGCTGAGCCAAGCTGAAGCCAGGAGCCAGGAGCTCTCCAGGTCTCCCACGCGGGTGCAGAGACCCAAGACTTTGGGCCGTGCTCAACTGCTTTCCCAGGCCACAAACAAGAAGCTGGAGGGCAAGTGGGGCTGCCAGGATTAAAACCGGTGCCTTTATGGGATCTTGATGCATTCAAGGCAAGGACTTTAGCCGCTAGGCTACGCTGTTGGGCCGGACAATTGGAACTTTAAACTCCCTCTGACATTTGTTGAGAAAATTTTGATTGCCTCTTCATAGCTTTTGGTGGTTTGTTGGTGAAACTTGGCATTTCCATGTCACTCCAGTTGCTGTAGTGTGGTATTCTGCCTTTGAGTCTTCGTGTTTTGACATAACTGTTTTCTTAGGAGACTACCAATCACTCTGAATCAGGTCATGCATTATTTTGGTATGACTCCGTTTGAACTAATCCACAATAATGCTATTTTCAAGTAAGACATTAGAAGTTAGGACTTAAATATATGTTTATTGAGAGGTATAATTCAACCCATCAAAACGCCCAATTAATTTTTTTTAAAATCAAAAGGTGAAATTTTGCCACAGATTTTTAATAATATTTAATTATTCAGATACAGGAAATATTTGAACCACAATATATTTCATTATAACAAAATATGCATAAGAATTTTGTTGATGAATAATTGATTTTATATTTTCAAGGAGTATATTTTACCACTTAGATTTATAATTCTGAGGACTATTATAAAAACCACTAAGAAACAAATTATGGAAAGAAGCTTGTGATACAGGCTATTAAAATCAGCCAGGTCCAAATTAAAATGATGTATATGAACATAATGATCAATTTTTAACATTTAAAATATAAAATGTGATCTTTCTCATTAGTTAATTTGTTAATTCAATGTAATGTGAAGCTAAAATTTTATGAAGCAAGAAGCACAATAAAAGGCATGGTATTTCTTGAAAATGTGTGTGAACACATCTGTCTGACACTAGGATTTGGTTTGGGGAGGCATAGAAAGCAGAATCATGATTAATATAAAAAATAATGTCATTAGTTTCATCAGACATCACGCTTAAACTTGTTTTAATGATTAAACTTTATACATTTGAATGAAAGACATGTACTCAAAGACAGTCTGAAAGCCACTATGGGAGTGTGTGTTGCTGTCATAGAGTGGGAAAAGGGGTATCGTGAACCAGGAGGTGGGTAAGGACTGCATTTTGAGATGGTTTAAGAACAGATATGTGTTCAGATGGCTTCGTTTTAGCAATGAGTCGCTTGGAATTCAAGGATCTGTGTGTGTATGTGATGTGATGTGTGTGTGTGTGTGTGTGTGTGCATGCACATGACTATTATTTAATACTTTGTCAGTGTCCTGGAAGTTGCAGTAGCATGTTTGTAGGTGTATAAAGTAAGCCTTGTTCCCTGTGAAGAAACACTTGAGCCCTGTACCCAGAGATAATGAAACAACACTACTGGTGAGTGTGGGACTAAATCTCTACAAAAATGAGTAGAGAATGATACCTGCAAAGGACACAGCAAAGAATCCAGATGACTGTTCATCTGAGTTCATGCAGTTTCTCTTGTTGATTACGTCTATTTCCTTTTGTCTGTTTCATTGAAGTTTGTTGTAGAAAAACCCAAAAGAACAAGTGTATGAATTCTCTTGGAGGAGGGATAGGAAATAAGTGGAATGGAATTGATGAGACACATTGATTCTGTAGCTAATTGAGTGTGAAGCTAAAGAGACTTTGAAGAGGAGAGAGAAAGCCTGAATCCACAGCATCTGTAAGTAGAATGCAAGGTCTGCTGAGACTCGCCTGGGTTGTCAGTCACAACAGACGAGCAGTGGACAGGATGCTTGCCAAACAAAGGTGCTGCCAAGGCTGTAATTTATCACTGAGTACTCCAGAGCTCACCTCAGCATCATTGTACTCTACAGGTCTGTTAATCCCTGCTGTAACAAATACATTTAGAGCATCACTACCAGCCCTTTGTGTCTGAGAGCAGAGCTCCTATTGTATATCCAAGGATGATATCTGGCAGTTGGGTTTCTGTGATGTGCCCTCTAATTCCTGATTATAATTGATAAACTCTGTGGTGATCTACTGGCCCAATACACACTGTATGGATTATTCTTCTACTTATAATTTTTAAAAAAGATTTATGTAATCTTACTGGAAAGTCAGATTTACTGAGAGAAGGAGAGGCACAGAGGAAAAAGATCTTCCATCTGCTGGTTCTCTCCTCAAATAGCCACGATGGCCAAAGTTGAGCTGATCTGGAACCAAGAGCTTCTTCTGGGTCTCCCATGTGGTCCCAGGGCCCCAAGACTTTGGACTATCCTCTGTGGCTTTCCTAGGGCATAAACAGGGGAGCTAGATGGGAGGCGGATCAAATAGGACACAAGTCAGTGCCCATATGGGGTGTCAGTACATGCAAGCGTAGAATTAGCCAGCTGATCCATTGGGTAAGCTTCTCTAATTTTAATTTTTTATTAAAATTGTTTTTAAAAAATATTTATTTATTTATTTATTTATTTATTTATTTATTTATTTGAAAGGCAGAATTACAGAGAGAAAAGGAGAGAAAAACAGAGGGATCTTTCCTCTGCTTGTTCAGTCCCCAGTTGGACGCCAGTAGCCAGAGCTCGGCTAGTTTAAAGCCAGGAGCCAGAATCTTGATTCAAATCTTCTTCATGGATGCTCTTCTACTTTCCCAGGCTGTTAACAAAGAGCTGATCAGAAATGGAGCCACTGGGGCTTGAATTGAACTGGAGCTGGCACTATAGACAGAGAAGGCTTAGTCTGAGAAGCCATAATGCTGACCCCTCAAATTCTCTTGAAACATTTACTCACTAGTAAATAATTAGATGAAGAGGGAACATGGGAGGGAGGGAAACAGACACAAAGAGAATGAGATAGAGTGTATACTTCCATTCAGTCGTTGACTTCCCAAATTCCAACAATGATTAAAGCTGGGTCTGGGCTGAAGCTGGGAACACATCCAGGGATTCTCAATGGATGGGGGTAGCCTGAATACCTGAAGCATTACTCCTGTATCTCAGAGGACACTAGCAGGAAGCTGGAATCCAGTCAGTTGGGGATCAAAGGCAGGATCTCAAATGGGGGTCACAGGCATCCTTACCAGTATCTTAGCTGCTAAGTCAAATACGCACCCTTGTTGATAATTTTGTGTTAGAACTGGGGGTCATCCTTAAGTTGGCACTAAAAAGACAGGCACAATCGTTCGGATTCCACCCAAGCAGCAGTCTTTCAGATAGGTTGTGTGATGGAAGAAAGATTTACCGACATTATGTGATGTTTCTTCTGCCATGAGTGTTCTCCAGTAAGAGACTTAAATTAGTAGGTTTTAGATAAATAGTTGCTTGCTGTAGATTTCCAACCAGGTTTTTTTTTTCTGTATGTAGTCTCCATGCCAGAGTCTGAATAATTTAATTGGAGCATTTTCTGAAGCAAGCATGATCTCAATAGTGTTATCATGGATATTTAAAAAACAGTAATGAAATATCGATCTTTAGAAAGAATAAGCATGGGGTCTAGCATTGTATGGGAGTGGATTAAGCTACCGCTATAATGCCAACAGCCCGTAGAGGTGCTGGTGTGAGTCCTGACTACTCCACTTTCCATTCAGCTCCCTTGTAATGTGTCTGGCAAAGCAGCAAAGGAGGACCAAGCACTTGAACCTCTGTCACCTCTGTGGAAGACGGGATGGAATTCTCTGCTCCAGACTTGTATGACCCAACTCCTGCTGCTGCAGCTGTTTGGGGGCGTAAACCAGAGGATGGAAGATTTCTCTCTTTTTCCTGTCTCTCCTCTAACTCTGCTAACTAACTAACTAACTAACTAACTAACTAACTAACTCTTCTGTCTTAAAAAGAACAAGAAAATCTCACTTGATAAGGGGCATTTGAAGAAAGACTTGATGGAGGCAAAAGTCTGGAGGAACTAAGATGTGAGAGGTAACACAGAACTTACTGCTAAGATGAAACACATGGGCAGATGGGCTGGGATGCAAAATGCTTGACTCTGTCTTTCTCTAGTTTGCTCTACCTCCCTGTGTTAGTGTACTTTGTGATACCTGCCAGCACAAGTGGAGGAAAATCGAGAAAAACAACCATGACGACAGCATTGCACTGATACCATCTCCCGCTTACCAATCACAGCTGAACTCAGGTTAGCGAAAGAAGCACTCTGACCAGATAGAACAATAAAGGTGGCAATGGAATTTCTGTGAGCAAAGGGCTCAGGGGAGGTAGCCTGGTTGGGAAGGCATGTCAGGGTTCTTCTCTTAAGCACACATTTTAATCACAAGCATGGGCTGTTCTGTTACATTTGACTTTAATTGAGTTACCTCCTGCAAGGCTGATTCTGGCTTTATTAATTACATGGGGGAAATGGTATGGCCAGGATGAGGTGCGACTTGAAGAACTGGAACATGGTGATTGCTTAAGGAGAGGGTTTGGCTACATGAGGTTAAGTTTCAGAAGCATCGGTGGCAACCTCAGTTCAGAAAATCTTGGAGGAAGTATCAAGATGAGAATTGTGAGAGTGTGGGAGGGACCTTTTGCAAGCCTAGGTCCCGAGTCTGATGGCAGCTGTTGGGGTACAGAACCCAGTGAGAGCTCTCAGGAGTGTCAGAAATGAAGGCTTGTGGGAGGATGGAAGCACGGGTACTTGATGAGACAAAAAGGAGAATGATGACACGTCAGATACGATGCAAATGAGGTGACAGGTAGTGCTGACCATACAGATTTCTAATCTGGTTTGAGGTTAGCAGTGTCCCAAACACTGGAGGCACAGTGAGCTGAGGTTCCTTCCTCTGCTGGTTCGGTAAATCCATGGAACAATCCCGCAAGATATTCAATTAATCTCAGATTTCTCTCAAATGGGTTTACAGATACAGAGAAACTGACTTCCATGCCTTAGCCATTGGTGAAGCCCAAACCAAGATTTTCCTCAGCTATTTTAATTTCCTCAGACATTACAGGGTTTCTATCAGTTCCTTTGGCAACACTGAGTCTTAAGTTTGGGAAAAACAATGTTGTCTCGGATACTCTGTTGAGTAACTGTGGTACTAACTTTTCTTCTACATTTTGGTGTGTGTGGAGTCAATGCTGATATCATCATGTGTTTGAATAATCCATTTAAATTCTTTAAAGGAATTGCTTATTGAACTTCATATTGTATGAAAGAACCATGCCCAGCTAGTGGAAAAAGCCCAGACTTTACACTGTGACCTGATTCAGACAAACAAAACTAGAAATCAAGGAAGATGATTTTGCTGTCTAATTTCTTTGCACTTTTGATTCACAGAGTTGAGACAAGTTGATTTTACAGTTTCATTTATTTAGGTCTTACTTGCATGGGAATTTGATTTCTGGATTTTAATCTCTCCTTGGAAATCTAATCACGAAGAGGTTTTATATTTAGATCAGGGTATCTATATGTTGTTGGCAGTTATTGCTAAGTTATATTAATATTATAATTTACCTTTGATGCAGATCCCTTGATCAAACTATAATGAAAAATATGTTTGAAAATAATTTGGATGGGGGATAGAATGGAGAGGGAATTATAGAATTGGTGGTAGCATGCATGGCTTTATAGTTAATCTAATTAATCTATTGATTTGATCTGTATTATAGCTTCTGGAGCCGAATCAGCACTGATCACCCGTAGTCATGGGCCCATCTACAAGGGAGCACTGGAGATAGACACATGTTTGCTTGATCACAGGTTTATTGATGAACCCCATGGATGCACAGCACCCTCATTCCTGAAGTTTCCTTCTATATCCTGGAAAAGGTTAGTAAAATATCTCTGCCTTGTTTTCTCTTAAATTTGCTCCTCTCTATGAGAAGAGTCAAGGGTGCCCTGAACATCTGCAGTCAAGAATGTCACCTTGATATCTTAAAACAGGCCGTGCAGGGAGCATTCACAGCATGGACATCATGGAACACTAACATCACGGTCCTTTATTCTGTAGGGCTGTTTTACTGGCAGGCCACTGGAAGGTGTCACTTATTTTATTGGTGACTTTGGGATTATAAACTGAGATTGCTCCCTCTTTCTGTCTGTGTGTGAGGATATGCCTGGCTGTAGATACCATATGTTTGGATCTATGCTCACTGCTGCACCTGTGAGGGGACATCTGTCTTGTCTAGCACACCCTTGGTCTGAGTGAGTAAAGTGAGTAATGCTGTCTATGTCTAGGAATCAGTGTGAAGCTGTCTTCATCCACCTGCTGCTTTTCAGCTTTAGTGTTAATATTTTGACCTCCTGCTGTCTGACTTTATGGGTTTAGAACTCAGATGGCAAGGAAGAAAGTGTCACAACTGGTGAATCCTCAAACTTCAAAGTTGACCTGTTCCCCTTTGAATTGTTTGGAGACTGCATGCATTTTTACTGTCAAAATGGTTGCTTTTAGCTTTAAAATATCGCTATTTTTTCAAACTTCAAACTGCAATTTTTATTTTGATAAATTATCTGATCAAGAATTGGGGATTTGTATTATATATATGTGTGTGTATATATAATATATGATACAAAATAATTATAATATGCATTTAAATATATAATATAAATTATATATATATATACATATATACATATATACATATATATATATATATATTGGAAAGTCAGATACACAGAGAGGAAAATCTTCCATCCAATGATTCACTCCCCAAGTGGCTGCAATGAACAGAGCTGCACTGATCCGAAGTCATGAGCCAGGTGCCTTTTCTTGGTCTCCCATGTGGGTGCAGGGTTCTGAGGCTTTGGGCTGTCCTTGACTGCTTTCCCAGGCCACAAGCAGGGAGCTGGATGGGAAGAGAGGCTGCCAGGATTAGAATCAGTGCCCATATTTGATATTGGCATGTGCAAAGTGAGGATTTTAGCCACTAGGCTACTGCGCTGGGCCGTGAATATATATATTTAACCACAAATATTTCATAGTAA
The DNA here is from genome assembly GCF_030435755.1 of Ochotona princeps. Taxonomy (NCBI): domain Eukaryota; kingdom Metazoa; phylum Chordata; class Mammalia; order Lagomorpha; family Ochotonidae; genus Ochotona; species Ochotona princeps. The sequence goes on along the minus strand of NC_080833.1, from coordinate 113,364,170 downwards.
GCCTTATCTTTTGTCCCTGATACAAATGCTGTAGTGAAATTTTGTTGTGTTTTCCTTCATATTTTTTGAATAACGCTTTTCCCTTAACAAAAATTTTATTTTGGAATGGTTTAAGGTTTATAGGTAAGTAGCAAGCATGAGATGGAGGGGTCCCATATGTCTTTTCACTCAGTTTTCCTTGGTGTTAACGTCTTATATCACTACGATATTTTGTTTGAACTGAAAAAACAACAGTGTAGCCTTGCTACTGTTACTGGAATCACTGATGAAATTTCCATCCCTTTCCAGAGGCCTCCAGTTTTTAAGTTAATATTCTTTTCCTTTACCAAAGGACTCAGTAGAGGATGTCACATCACATCTAATCCTCTTGCCTTTTTGCTCTCCTCTGATCTGTGACAGCTTTTCAGTTTTTTCTTGTTTTTCATGATCTTGACATTTGCGAGAAGCAAGGATCAGGTATCTTGTGAAAAGTCTCTCAATTTGAGTTTATCTGATGCTTCTATCCTTATTAGATGATAGTTGTGGGTAGTAGGGGTTGATTTTTCATTGTTTTTAATACACATCAAAGGAAAAGATACATACCTACAGATATTGATACTATGTTATACAATATTGATTTGAATTTTAAAAGTCTAGTTAGATACCATTAAGTAGCTTTTTATAACTTACTTTTAAAATTCAATATTGTTTTGGGAGCTATCCTTTATGAAATATGTTTTGTGCTATAATGTGATATATGCATTGCTGAAAACCTTTATGTTCTGCATAATTGTGCACTAAAAATATCAGGGCTTAGGGAGTAATTAGATCCACAGATTATTAGATCCACAGGTAATTAGGGGCAGGCCACTGAAAACCTACGCACTAAGCAGAGGCTTGCAATGAGCAGTAACAATTCAACGGAATTATTAGGACAGCAAAGGCTTCTCAGGCATTGTTGTCCATCTCACAATTCGTCATGCTTTTGCAGACTCCAGCACAGGGCTCCACAAGCTGCCCTGAGATGTATGTCTTTGAGGGTTATCACTTTCTGTGAAGCTGGTTTCATCAAAATTTAAAATCTGATCATGAGTGTAGCATTAGTCATCAATAAAATTTTTCTAAGAGAGAAAAATAGCCCTTGCAGCATCACAATATAGCTTAGCACTGTGGAATGCATTGCAATTTTTAAGGCTCTAAACTGTCTGCTGCGTACACTCACAGCATTTAGGAAGCATTTTCAGTCTTTTCATTAAGCTTTTCTTACATTACTAAGAACTTCTCTTTGGTGGTGCATCAGTGTGGTTTTTATTTCTTCATTACATTAACCTGATAGAAAAGACAGCTTGTGAATGAATAAAACCTCTGTGTTATATTGGCATTATTATTTTATTTGCATAAATATTTTACTTACATATTTTAATCATACATATTATTTTTATCAAGATGTGTATATGATCAGAACAGGAGAGATGTGTATATATTTTTCATGTCTTTTAACTGAGGAATATTGTTACTTCTTATAAATATGTATTTCCTAACCGGTGGACATTGTATTCCTTCTATTTTTTTTTTCTTTTCACAATAACAGCAGTGCTGCAAAAAATGTCCTTCTATTTGCCCGAGAGAGGAGTTTTTTAGGTCATATTTGTAGAAGTAGAATTGCTGTACCAATGAGTATGGATGTATTTATTGGAGTATACATGGTAATTTGTGGGGTGTTGATACCATCATGACATGGGATCATTCAATGAAGGTAGTTTAGGGTTCCATTTATTTATTTTATGTGCTCCAATAATATTTTATAATTGAAAAAACAGCTGAGAGAGAGAGAGAGAGAGACTGTAGACCCCTTTTCTGCTTGTTCACTCCTCAAATGGCCACAATGGCTGGGGTGGGTCAGGTCCAGAGCCAAGATCCTAGACTGTCCCAACCTGCATGACACAACGTTCAAACCCTGAGGCTGAACTGGGAATGCTGGGCTGCTGGCCCCTGGCTGCTGGCCCAAGAAATACATGGACACACGTACTTGGTGGAAAAGAGTACCCCTTGCTCTTTATTTTACTCCTCACATATATACCTTCTCTAGCGGAGGAGGGGCAGGGGAGGGGGTTTCCTGGAAGTAATTATCTTCATTGAAGCAGGGAAGGAACTAATCATCTGAACAGGAACAAGGGTGGAGGTTCTAATCTGCTTGCTCTACACAGGATGTTCTGGCCTAATATCCTGCTTGCCATGGCCCTGCCTGCCCAAGGCAGGCTTTGCAATGCCACAGGTTGTCAGGCATGCCAAGTCTAAGGCCCATAAGTCTGTGGCTCCTAACACTAGACAAAGTCTAAATCTCACATGTGGGTGGCAGGAATCGAATTACTTCCCCCTTGCCTCCCAGGGTCCACATGAGCAGAAGGTGGAGCCAGGAGTGGAGTTGAGAATTGAACCCAGGTACTGAAATTGGGGATGTGGGGTTTTAACTTCTAGAATAAATGCTTCTCCTCTGTAATGCTTTTTTATACAAACATTGTTTCTTATACATCCTCCCAGGTACTCTATGGATTTTATTAATATTGTGAGTAGGATCTCTTATTTGTTATTTTGTTTTTTTCTTTTGTGGGAAAAGAACATTTTAAATGTGTTTTATGGCTGTCTAATATCAACAAATGTTGCACTTTCATTGATTTTAATAGTTTATTTGTAGATTTTCTAGTATTTTAAGTACAGACAGTTCTTTGCGTAAAATATGATACAGTTTTCTTCTTCTCTGATCAGCACACAACTTTGTTTCCTGTCTTACATACATTGAACTTGCTATACCCCTGACTCTAAAATTGTGTTTTTAAACTTTTAAGTGTGATATTTGCTGCAGATTTGGCTAAACAATAAATTTTCCAATTTTTTTGGTAGCTATTGCAATGACCTTAGATGTTGCAATTTATGTTGCCAAGGTGGTATAAATTAGGTTGATAGATTTTTCTAATTTAAAACTATTCCTAGATTTCTAAGCAAGGTCCTTGACAGGTAAGTGTTAATTATTTTATATCACCCAGAATAACCCTCTGTAGCTGGCTACTCAGAAGAGGTGCTGACCTACTCTAAATCCCCATGGAAACCACTCAGGAAATCAATCCTTGTCAATTGCAAGGTGTGGACACCTTCCTCTCAGTCACTTCAGGGGACTGCTGGCAAGACTCTTGCCATGAACGTTTATGGGCCTCCCCCGGCTTGCCCAATCATTTAACTGCAGCGGAAAGGCTTGGGGACCAGTCCTCACCCATGCGTACCCAGCCACATGTGTTAAGCTGTCATGCCTTGGTGCTGATGCACCACGGAGCCTGTTGCATCCTTATAACTCAGGGGTAGGGACTCTTCTCCAAGAGCTCTGGAGAGAACCTCCCTGTGTTCTGCTCTGCCACAGCTCTGAGCAGGGATGTAGAACAGGATGGTTTTGTAGGAGCCTCACACGGCTCCTCCTTCAGGTATTCCCAGAAAGGTCTGCTCCAGCAGGCAGGTGCATGGTAGCGACCCATTTGCACTTATTTGCTTAACATCCTTAGTTATGATGCTTAACTGTTCTTGTGTGTAGCTTGATTTGATTTGGTTATATTTTATGATACATTTTTTTTGTATTTATGTTCATGATGTAATCTTCCTGTACTATTCTTTGGATTTTGTACTGATTTGTCGTTAACTTGTTACAAGATTCTTAAAATGTCAGGTGGCTTTATTGCTTTCTCTTTGTAAGTTCTGTAATATTTTTCATAGTAATGTGCTTTTTTTAAAAAAGATTTATTTTATTTTCATTACAAAGTCAGATTTATAGAGAGGAAGAGAGACAGAGAGGAAGATCTTGCGTTCAATGGTTCTCTCCCCAAGTGAGTGCAACAGCTGGCGCTGTGCCAATCTGAAGCCAGGAGCCAGGAACCTCCTCTAGGTCTCCCACATGGGTGCAGGGTCCCAAGGCTTTTTGGGCTGTCTTCGACTGCCTTCCCAGGCCACAAGCAGGGAGCTGGATGGGAAATGGAGCTGCCGGGATTAGAACCGTTGCCCACACAGGATCCTGGTGGGTTCAAGGCGAGGACCTCAGCCACTAGGCCATGCTGCTGGGCCCCATAGTAACTTTCTAACATACATTGCTTTTTCATTTTGTTTTTAATTGACAAATGATACATTTATGTATTTGTCCAGAAAAATGTGATGTTTATTTACATGTATACACTATGGAATAATAAACTCTTTTAATTCCTGATTGGGAAGAATCATAGTAACAACTTCTCTATACATTATTTTATGAAGAAGTTTATATAAATAGTGGCAACAGAGACAGACATTAAAGATAAATATAAATGTAACTAATTCCTGGTAAAGCAGAACAGCATTTCTTTTTTAAAAAAGATTTATTTATTTTTATTGGAAAGGCAGATTTACAGAGAGGAGAGACAAAGATCTTCCATCCTCTGGTTCACTTCCCAAGTGGCCACAACGCCTGTAGCTGAGCCAATTTGAAGCCAGGTGCTTCTTCCGGATCTCCCATGGAGGCACAGGGTTCCGAAGCATTGAGAAATCTTTGACTACATTCCCAGGCCACAGGGAGAGAGCTGGGTGGGAAATGGAACAGCCAGGACATGAACCAGTGCCCACACGGGTTCTGGGTATACAAGGCAAGTGTTTGGCCACTGACCCATCACGCCTGGCCCAGAATAACATTTCAAATAGTGACTAGCAAACAAAGAATATGAAGTAGAAGGTGTGCTAATAAATTAATTAGGATAAATGATGAACAAAATCATTAGTTGATCCAATCTGTGGAGTAAGAATGACTTAGAGTTTTGTCTAGGAAACCAATCAGATTTTGGATTGGAAAATTGCAAATAAGCCAACATGGATAATCTAGATGTTAAAGCAGGCTATTTGGAATTTGTGCATGAACCAGAAGGAAATGAAATTAATTGGTGTCCACTGTTCATCTTCTGGTTTTACGTTTAAACCAGTTTAAACGTTCTGTAAAAGTCTGTGTTCATAAGAGGATTCCTATGGGAGGATGGCAGTGTATGCTTTATACCAAACCCAGTGCTGATCAGGTTGCCACTGTGTCTTAGTCTCAGTGCAGGAGTTATTTCTATTTATCAAAATTCATTGAACATGGAGGATCAATAATCATAAGTGAAAAGAAAGTTTGTGTACTAAAAGAACTAACAAGACCTGTGACAAACTGGTTTCAGAGACTCAAACTATGTCATCTGTCATCTCAACTCTACTTGGGAGTCAAACATGTGAAGAGATGGGACAGGGACACTTTGTTTCTAGGCGCAAGAAACTTTAAAGAATATTTATTTGAAACTCAGATTTATAGAGAGGGAGAAAGCGTAAGAGTAACTGAAAGAGAGAGAGAGAAAATCTTCCATCCGTTAGTTCACTCCCGGAATGGCCGCGATGACCACGGCTTTGCCAGGACAAAGCTAGGAGCTGGAATGCTATCAGAGTCCCCCACATGGGTGCAGGGACTCATTCACTCAATCCATCTTCTGTCATTTTCCCACGCAATGGCAGGGAGATGGATTGGAGCAACTAGAGCATGAACCAATACCTATCCGAAGCCAGGAGCCAGGAGTTTCTTCTGCGTTTCCCAAATGGGTGTTGGATCCTAAGGCTTTGGGCCATCCTCGACTGCTTTCCCAGGCCACAAGCAGGGAGCTGGATGGGAAGAGGGGCCACCAGGATTACAACCGATGCCCATATGGGATCCTAGCGCTTTCAAGGTGAGGACTTTAGCCCCTAGGCCACCGTGCCAGGCCCTACTATTTAGCTTTTTAAACTGTACAAATACTTAAGAGGAAGTATCAAATGTTGCTGAGTATTTGGGTGAGATAAGAATAGAAAACTTACTTTAAATTTAACATGAAAGAGTTTTCTGTATGTTTGTCTGAGTAGAATTGTTGAACCCAAATTCTAATTTTCAGGGATTGAAGTAGAAGCAGGGCGTGGAAAAATGGAGGCTGTAGGCATGCATAATCTTTTCCTTTTGTCTCTCCTTCTTTTCCTTTCTTTCCCCCTTCTTTCTCTAAAGCATGAAATTCAGTATAGTGTAGTTATTTGGGGGAAGTGACTGAGTAAAGTTGAAGAAATTAATGATGCAGAATTAGAGAGGATATCTAATTGGAGAAAAATTGCTTTAGTGATCCAGAGGGTCTGGAATCCATTGCAAGAAGGCATTGATTGCCCTTAGATATATGAGGAAATAGTTAATCCCCTGTAATAGCAGGGTTGCAGAAAGATTGGTAGATTTGGTGGTGGGAAGATGTATAAGATTGCGTTAGACATTTAATAATAGACAGGCCAAATTAATAGTGATTTACTGAGAATGAAGAATACTTCCCCTTTAAGTAAATGTTCAAGTAGGCAGCATAGGGCTGATGCAGTGGTTCCAGCATAAATTATCCAGGCTCCATCTATCTTGTTGCTGTGCCAACATCAACAGGCAGCTTCCACTTGCTGATCTAAAGGTGACTGCTGTCTCCTGCTATTGTGTGTGAATGCCAGCCAAAGGGAAAAGGGGAAGAAGCAGGAAGGGAAAACATGTGCCCTCTCTTTCTAAAGGGCAACACTTACCAATTGTTCCTGCTACTTATGTTGGCCAGAATTTAATCACATCGGCACTCTTAGCTGCAGGGAAGACTTGCAAATTTGGTGTTTGGCTGGGTGACCATGTGGCCAACTAAAAATATTTGTGCGCTTTGAGAATTAGAGAATTAATAATCGGTAATGACCAGTTGCCTCTGCTATGAAGGATAAGAGTTATTTTGTTCAGGTTTTTAAAATTCCCTTCTTTATTTTGGAGGCAGAGAGAAACACGGGGTGCTCCTCCTCATTGATTTACTTCCCAAATTCTTGGAACAGCTGAGGGTAAGCCAGGATGAAGCCAGGAACTCTATTCAAGTTTCATGTATGGATGCTAGAGATCAAACTATTTGGAACATCACCTCTGCCTTCCAGGTGTGCATTAGCAGGAAGCTGGAAACAGGACTGGGATCAGGTTTGAACCGAGGCACTTGGATATGAGCTGTGAACATCCCAAATGGTGACTTAACTACTGGGTCACACATCTACTCCACAACAGTTCTTGTCTGATTACTTCTAATTTATCAGTGAAGAGGTGAGTTAATCAGTTAAATGAAAGAATGGATGAGATTTTGGAAGTTTGATGAACAAGAGGCAGTAAGCTATTCATCTTGAACAGTGGGGTAGAAGGGGGCTGTAATGAGAATAACAAGCAATGTGGAGGGCTTACTTAAAATTTTGTGAACAATGAAGATAGAATAGGATTATCCAGACTTTATGTACTAAAAAATAATCAGTTTGAAGAAACCTGGACATAACTTAAGTTAGGACACACATTTCACTGGGCCAGAGATGTTTTAGCTAAGAAAAAGTTGCCGTTGGCTTATGGCATGGCATGGTTATTTGTTCATTTCCTAATCCCTAAGGAGCACCTTCTGAAATGGGTCAGTGACAATGTCCATCTCCATAAACTCTTGGCTTTGCACTGTCAGGCTCCATGGTAGGGCTGAAGCAGGTGCCCAAGACGTAGCTATCATGTGCTCACAGATGGCTACTCGCCTGTTAAGATTTTCTGTTATTTTTCAGGATAGATAGCCAACGTGAAACCTTGGGAAGTTTCTTCATTTTTCCTGTCACAAAGAATTGGTGATTCAGTAGTCACAGGAGTTTGTAATAAATAACCCACATTGATTTCTCTGTTCCAGAATGATTTTGCTTCTCCTCCTCCCAGAGTCCTGACACTTGCCCCAAGAGGCAGTGCTAGAAAATCATTTACCAAGTGGCACACAGTCCCCTTCTGTTGTGTGTATAAATCCAGGCCGGTCAGGTGACTCTGAGGCAAGGGGTCCAGCACTTCTAGGAACTGAATCTTCATCCGGAAGTGTCTTCTCCAAGGAGGTGGATTCAGAGCCTGGAAGCGTTGGCAGTAGGGAGTAACCATGGAGAAGCTGTGATGGTGCTTCCTACCTTGGCCCTCTTCTCTGGCAAGACAGGTAGGACCTACTCTTGGGATGCCAGAGAATTGAACTGAAGGATGGGAATAGAACTGAGATCATACAAACTGAAGTCAGAGAAACATCCAGCCTAGAGAGAACATGCCTGTGTGTTTGTGTGCATGAGTGTGCTTATTTGTGTGTAACTGGGTTAGTCTGTTTCTCAAGCTTCAAATCTGTGTGTGAGTGAGGGGGTAGATCTTAATGAACTGAGACATCACTACTTGGTTTTCTGTCTTACAGACATGTGCAAGAAGGCCTTTGCATTTCCTACAGTCAGATAATTCCTACGTATCTCTGACACCACTTTCAAAGGAGCCACTCAAAGCCTTTACCGTGTGCCTCTACACCTACACTGAACTGTTCAGGATTCGTTCATAGAATCTTTTCTCCTATGCTATCAAGAAACAAAATAATGACATCCTTCTATTTTGGACCAAGGACATAGGATATAGTTTTTTTAGTGGGTGGGTCTGAAATACCATTTGTGGTTTCCGAGGTGACTTAAGCTCCAAATCCCACTCACTTACATGTGAGCTGGGAATCCTCCTCAGACATTGCGGAGCTCTGGGGATGGGTCTTCCAGGGTGAGGAAGGGTCTGAAGAAGGGCTACTCTCCGGGGACAGAGGCAAGTATCGTCCTGGGGCAGGTGCAAGATTCGTTTGGTGGAGGCTTTGAGGGAAGTCAGTCTTTGGTGGGAGACATTGGAAATGTGGACATGTGGGATTTTGTGCTTTCTTCCAGTGATATTAATACCATTTACAGTGGTGGGACATTCAGTTCCAGCCTCCTGAATTGGCGGACACTTACGTATTGAGCATGTGGTGAAGTGTATACCAGGTCTCAGCTGTGGGCCTGAGTCCTTGCCATGGATGAGGCTCCTGGACCCCACGTTTCTGGCTATGAACCCTTCATTCTGACACATACTGTAACTTTGCTCCATGAACATGGTCTCCCAGCTTTGCCTCCTTCAGCATCAGAGAATACAACCTAAATGACTGACTGGGGAGCTTATAAACTAAATTGTGAAGCTTTATCCAGAAGAATCGTAATTGCAGATGTTTTGGCTTCTATTTTTATGTTGTAAATTGAAAAGATCTTTCAGATGATCCCTTACTTTTACTTAGACGAGAAAATTGATATCCAGAAAGGTGAAATGAGTTTTCAAAAAGTGACAAAGAAAGCGTATCTCTGAGCTGGGCAGGGGATGCTGCTCTTCTATTGAATTCCCTACCTAGCAGCCCCCGAGAGTAGCAGGGAGTTAGCGGCCCACTTTGATGGGGCTTCTCAGTCTCAGAGTTAGGACCTCAGCCAGATCTTTTGCACTCAGAATGGTGCTCATTCTAACATAGAAGCACTGGGCCTGAAATGGAAGATCCAGCAATACTGTGTTGTTCCTTCACTTTCCCAAAGTATCCTATAAAAGCAATCAAAAGTGCCTTAGAGAGAAGATGTTATTTTTCCTTTGAGCAGAAAGAGGCATAATAGTATAGTGACTTTAATTATAAACCTTATATGAAGTCTAACTTCTTATACAAAGACTATACAAAAGTTTTTTTTTGCTTATAATGCTTTCTTAACTTTTTTAGGAGAAACCTTTCTCTATCTCTAACTCCAAGTGTAGTATTGTGACTTTTCCCTCTATCACTACATTCCTAACATATAAAGGGCTCAAAAATCAGTGTGAGATCCAGATATCACCCACGGATTGCTCCATATTCCTAGCAGGAGCAATTACAGTCTTCCTAAGGTTTGGGTGTGGACTTTGGGGATAACACATCATCTTGCTGCTGAAATTGTGACCTGAGAATTCATGAACTTGGAGTACTCACAGCCATCTTGTTGACCACATGGAGAGAGACGGTGAGGGGGAGAACCAAGCCAGAAGTGCTCAGGGCTTGACACAGTGATGGTATTCTGAACCACAGTGAGATTCTGAGTCAATCTCTCATGAAACCAAACTGACACCTGGTCTTCCTGGGACCATGAATTAATAAATCCAGGCAGGGTCAGTGTGGTGGCTCATCAGGTTAATTCTCCACCCTGTGGTGCTGGCCAGCACATGTCCCAGCTGCTCCACTTCCCAACCAGTTCTCTGTTTATGGATTGGAAAAGCAGCAGAGGATGGACCAAGTTCTTTGGACCCAGAACCCACATGGGAAACCTGGACAAACTCCTGGCTCCTGATCACCTCAGCTCTGGCAGTTGTGACCATTGGGGTGGGGCAGGGGAGGGAACCAGCTTATGGGAGATCTTTCTCTGTCTTCTCTCTATAAAATCTTATAGTTAAAATAAATATATAAAAAAGCCTTGTTTACCTGGGTGAACTGGGGCTGCTTTCTGGCGACTCTTCACGGACACCCTGAAACCAAGAGCTTGTGAGGTCAGACTGACTGCTGATATTCTACAAGGGCATGTTTATGTCTCTCCCTCATCTCACCTACTGTGATTCTCATTGACAAGCACACTTTTTGAGTAGTTAGTCATTCAGTTGTGGGGGCTTTTAATTTTTTTACTCTATTATTCTTCCAGTTTGAGGAACAAAAAGTAAAACTCATTGAGAGCCTTGAACCTACTGTCATTGTTGCAGGGTGTGAGCAAGATCATACCAGACATGTCTAAGGCTTATTAAGGAGTCTTTATTAACCAAGCCTGGTGATAATAGAGCACAATAGCAAATCACAAGTCCATACGTCAACCCAACCGATCATAATCCAACCAATCATAATCCCAAAAGAAACAAATGGTCATCATCCTTAAGTCCATCCATTAAGCTGAAGACTTATGTCCCAGTTTCCCCAGCAATATGTTATTCTAAGAGACATGCAACGAATAACCGGGACACACTTACAAAGCTGCAGACATTCACCTTTCCCTGGCTTTTCTGCCCACATTCTACTACTGCTTGGCCTCACCCCTCTTGGAACTCCAGATAGTACACAAAGCAGACGCAACATTATTATAACCATTGCCTCTTCTAAGCAGTACACAGGGACCATGCTCAGGGGATTACCTGTCCTGGGTCAGCCAAGAGTCGATGTGCTAACGTAATGGAAGCACCTGGCCAGAAAGAGAGTGAGAGTCCCTGCGTCATGGGCCTTTTAAAGGGGCTTGTGAGGGGAGTGGTTACATGACAATGAAATACCGTCCCCTCTGAGTTGATAGGTGAGCCACAGGTGGGCAGGAACGAATACCTAAGTGTTGTGGGCTAAAGAGTTGATTAGTGCTCCTTGGGATGGCAGGAACAGGAACTGGGCTTGTAGCTAAAACATCTAGACTAATTGGACTTCCAATATCCTGGCTAATTTAGGATGTGGGGGAAGTGGTTGAGGATGGAATTAACATTCCATTGCTGTTAGGACTCATCTTCAGGACAGAGGGTAGAGAACACAGCCAAATTTCATTTGCCCACTGTCAATGGGTGCTGGCTATCCCTGGCTGCACCCCATAACATCATGTTCCATGACTAGACACTCACCCAATTGTCTTGGGTCCTTTGTGGAAAGATGAGGGCTTTGGCTTCCTCCAGGCATGCCTGTCAACAAAGACTTTTTTCTTTGTCTATAGACTTTTTTTAAAAGATTTATTTATTTTTATTACAATGTCAGATATACAGAGGAGGAGAGACAGATAGGAAGATCTTCCGTCCGATTATTCACTCCCCAAGTGACTGCAACAGCTGGTGCTGTGCTGATCCAAAGCCAGGAGCCAGGAACTTCCTCCAGGTCTCCCACATGGGTGCAGGAACCCAAGGCTTTGGCCTGTCCTCAACTACTTTCCCCAGGCCACAAGCAGGAAGCTGGATGGGAAGTGGAGCTGCCGGGATTAGAACTGGCACCCATATGGGATCCTGGCGCTTTCAAGGTGAGGACTTTAGCCACTAGGCCACGCCGCTGGGCCCCTCCATAGACTTTTGATACAAGGTGAACAATTAAAATTACTCATTGGAGACCACAGCCAGAAGTAAATATGGAACCCCAGTCTCTTAAATTATTCCTTTAAGGAAGACACGAGATGGACTAGCTAAGCCTAGAAATTCTGAGATGAAACTGCCTATGTCCAAACTCTGGCTCTGCAGTTGATTAGCTATATAACTCTAAGTTACATGATTTATTTATGTCTCAGCTTTCTTGCATGTAAAATGGGAGGTATAATATGAACTGATGCAATGTTGTGGTAATAATCAAGTGAGTTCATGCCACCAAGGCATTTAGTACATTATCCAACCCACAGTAAGTTATATAACATAGCGACTATAACAATTTTTTCTATTATTATTATTATTAGCCTGTCTTGTATTAGATTCCTAAACATAGGTGCATTATGTACCATGCAAGTTTGATTTAGTAGGATGCGCCTGGATTGACAGAATCCGAGGAGTCTGATTTGTTAAAAATTAAGAGCAAGACATTAGCAGGGAGAACAGCAAATCTTTGAAGCAGTTATTTATGAATATTGGTTTCCAAAATTGACTTTTACAAGATTTTTAGGGCCCGGCGGTGTGGCCTAGTGGCTAAAGTCCTCGCCTTGAAAGCCCCGGGATCCCATATGGGCTCCGGTTCTAATCCTGGCAGCTCCACTTCCCATCCAGCTCCCTGCTTGTTGCCTGGGAAAGCAGTCTAGGACGGCCCAAAGCTTTGGGACCCTGCACCCGCGTGGGAGACCCGGAAGAGGTTCCTGGTCCCGGCATCAGATCGGCGCGTACCGGCCCATTGCGGCTCACTTGGGGAGTGAAACATCGGATGGAAGATCTTCCTCTCTGTCTCTCCTCTCTGTATATCCAGCTTTCCAAAAAAAAAAAAAAAAAAGATTTTTAAAGAATTTATTGGAAGTCAGATATATACAGAGGAGGAGAGACAGAGAGGAAGATCTTCTGTCCTTTGATTTAATCCCCAAGTGGGCACAATGGCCAGAGCTGTGTCAATCTGAAGCCAGGAGCCCAGAGCCTCTTCCATGTGACTGCAGGGTCCCAAGGCTTTGGGTCATCCTTGACTGCTTTCCCAGGGAAGAGGGGCTGTTGGGATTAGAACCAGCACGCAAATGGGATCCTGGCATGTGCAAGGAGAGGACTTTAGCCACTAGGCTGCCACGGTCGGCCCATAATTGACTTTTGATAGCCATTTGGAAACAGGAAAGCTAAGGACAGATTCTAAAACAAAAATATGTGTGCAGATATTCTCTGTTGCCTAATTAGGGCAGGTCTATATATTCTGACATTAAGCTAAGCAGAAGAGAGGGTGACATTTTTTTCTAGTTAAAGAATCTAGTCAGGAGATATGTCTTAATTATAGAAGGCCATTCCAACTCCCCAAGGATGTGGACTGAGATAATATTTTCTTCAGAATTCAATTACTGTTACCTTACTACACATTGTCTAGTAGACAGCCGCCAGCCCTAACAATTGTAGCCAGGCAACTTATAACAGCTGATATTTGCATTCAGTGAACATTTTAAAAACTTAATAAAGCATCCCTAGAATGTTTAAATTTAAGCAATTTGGCATACTGGTGGATACTTTAATGTAATCTTGTTGGAAATGCATCCCTAGTTCATGAGTGAATAGTCATATCATAGGCCATTGTTAAATGTAATTCAAATAGATATTAGATGGCATTTTGCATGCTGGTCCCAAGAAATTATTATTATTTTTCTTTTTTCCCAAAATACAGCAGAGAGAGAATGAGACCAAGCCTCCACTGGGGCTACTTCTTGCTGGTGCTAATAAATCCACGTCATCAGCAATGATTTTCTGTTACAGTGAGAATCATGTGTCTGGCTTGATAATGAGGAGAATTAGACATTAAAAAATAAGGCAAGAAGACAGAGAGCCAAATGGTGTATGAAAGAAAGGTCATGGAAAATATATATTATGAAGAAGTATGCATGTATTTCAATTTTTGAATCAAAATAAACATCTTTAAATTATATTTGCTGTGAACTTTTGAAATGCTCTTCCATAAAACCTACAACAAATACTAGGTGAAGCAAGAAAAGTAGCCCAGTGCCTAAATATATATATATAATGCATTTGCAGGCCAAATAACGGGAGATATATAGGAGCCTGGATCAGAGATGCTGGAACCCAGTACTTGACAGGAAACTCCCCTTTTGGGGCTGAGAATAACTATATTGGTAGAAGGGTCAGATTTCATTCAGATGTGACCATCTTAACATAGGATATACAGTGGTGACGTCAGAGCAGGCACCTAAAATCTTCTTGTGATATCCAGCAGAAATACTGGATCTTTATGAAGCTACAAGCCTTATAAATTACCCAAACAGTGGTGGTCATGAAGAAGATACAGTTAAAATCAACCTGTGAATAGGACCAGATGAGTGGATGAGAATTCATCTCTAGGCTGAGACCTGGTCTATCCAGGGCCTGGAGGAGAGACTAAATGAATTTTGAAAATGGTATTGGAATCTGGTGTAAATGGATCTGGGGCACAAGCAGTGATAAATCTATGATTGTTCCTAATTCCCACACGGTGTTGTACTAGCCTCAAGTTTGGCACACCGCAGAGAAGCAAAGATTGACAAAGAAGAGTAGCTTCAGATCATTAAACAATAGCAAAACAACAACAGCACTTGAGTGCAAGATTTCTGATCCCTAGAATTCCACAGAGTGCAGAGATATGCTCTTTAAATTTCTAAGTAAATTTATCCTAAGAAAACCAGGCTCCAGTCTCATGCTGGTGTAACCTGCCTGGATTCTCAGCTCTTGTGGTTCTGTCTCACTCAAGAATCTTAATTTCTCTTATGCCAGAAAAGTGGATGAAGTGTGCCTGTTAGCATTCTCCTTCAGAAACTGCAGACTCCTAGCTCACATCTCCCGGATGGCTGGCTGCAGTGACACATTGTGGGCTGCTAATTAAAACATCATCATCATTTAGAGTCCTGATTACGAGGACAGGTGCATTAATCCCAAGTCTGGGTCATGGTCTCTGGAGCCCAAGAATAAGTGACGTCACGTCTATTGCCTTATGTGCTTTCAGAACCATCCCTTTAGGGTTTTCCTGGCAGAAGGATCCAGAGCATCTGGATTCAGAATATTTCTTGACCTGGCTCTGGTACATTCCCCACATATCCATTCAGTACAATATCCTCTAACTTGCATCCTGTCAGACACACAGATAAGCAATCTCAAGGTTCCATCACTGCCTCTGAGATGATAATGGCTTAACCACATAACTGTATCTTCAGAGAGGATCATATATAATCTTAAAATATACTTTATACTTATTGAGCTTTTATCATCAGCTGAGAGCTATTTTAAATCTCTTAAATATATTTACTTATTTGATGACAACTCTATGAGGTAAATGGTACTTTATAGTCCTTATTTTACAGACTACTGAAATCTGGAGAGGTTGATTAAGTTGATCAGAGCTAGGATTTGTACTGAAGCACTGCAGAGCCCAGTGCTTCTCACCACTATATTCTGCTGCTTGCAACAAAAGCTCATACCCTGCACTTGCACGTCTAGGGGAGGAGGGAGAGTAGGGGTTCAGTTTGTGTGTGTGTGTGTGCGCGTTTTCTCATGGATGTCTAGCCATCTATCTTGAGTGTTAATCACCATAGCTTGTGCATTGGCAATCTCCCTACCTTTCATTTTGTTCTGATGTCTTCAGAGTAACGGCTTATCTAAAAATCTTACTCGACTTCAGCATTCAACAGTGCTCCTCCAGCTCCACAGTCATGTGTGCTTTAGATGTAATCTCATATCATGGTTAGCATGTATCGAGGGCATGGAATCACAGAATTATTCAGGCTAGTGATACTGAAGGTCACGGGTATTGTCCCTGAGTGTTCATGTGATTCTGTCTGCCTCGTTTCCTCCTTCCTTCATGTTACAGTTAATTCAGTTTGGATTGAGGAAGAATATCAGGCTTTTTCTTTTAGCACTGTGGTTTAGAATTGTAGCGGCTCTAAGACCAACTAGGATGACAGTCTTCATTGGGTGTATTCATTATTCAAAAAATACACGCTACAACAATAAACATTTTGTTTGTGTTAGAGTGTTTTCCACTTTGGATGTCTTCAATTTGGGGTGTCTGACTCAGTGGGGCTGCAAATAAGGTTTGAACAGACCTGCCAAGAAGTCTAGAAAGGCTAAGAACCCTAAATATTTTTCCTGGAACATCATCATGCGTTGTAAGAGGAAGTGAGGCAAAGACTTCCAAGAAAACCCACTTGAAAGAAGGAAAAGGATGCACAGCAAGCCGATCTGTTACTCTTCTCTCCTGACAAAATTCACCTAATGCTCTGCGATGTGCTGTGAGCTACCCCAGTGCTTTATTGGCAGGGTGTAGGCTAGGGAAGGTGTGCCTATCTTTTGTTCTGTTTCTTCCTCTGTCTTTACCTTCCTCCTTGTTTTATTTCTCATTCCCCCTATGTCTCTCTCCATCTCCCTCTCTTTTTACCTCTCAGTTTTAAGGGTTGTTCACTGCATTTAATCTGGAAGTAGTCCTAATAATGTAGGTGGGTTCCATAAAATCAATAAAATATCCAACACCCATCATCATATTGGTAGGTGCATTTTGTATTTTCTTTATTATTATTTTATTTTATTTTGATGATCTTTACATAGTCGATTAGGGCACAAAGGGTCAAGGGCTACAGGAAAGTGGGTAAGACCATTGTTTCCACATTCTCTTTTTTCCTTCCTTAATCTGGGGTAAGGGAGGAGATAAAGGGAGAAAGCCCACCCAACCTTCCACTCCATCCCAGGTCCCTGACATGGGGCATGCTTTGAGGGTACTGCACAATTGGTTTCTATGGTTCAACACTATCCAACCCACACACATTCTGGTGGGTCCTGTTCTGTCTAGCCACCCCTGCCCCAGTCCTGGTTTTCATGCTCTCCAGTGGGAGTGGTAACCCAAGAGGGAGGTGCCCACTATTTCTCTATTGGGCCTCTCCCACTCCCGGATCATGCACTCTCCAGGTGGTTTTGCAGTCTAACTTGACAGAATTGGCCCCCAGTGCCAGCATATGCCAGCTGATGCTGAGGCAACCAACCCACAACCACTCTGACTTACGTTTATAGTAGGTGCATTTTTGTAAGAAACATGTTTACTTACCTGAAAGGCAGAATTATATATAGAGGGAAATACACACACACACACACACACACACACACACACACACACCCCTACTGGTTGACTTTCCAAATTAATGCAGTAGCAAAGATGGTCAACGCTGAAGCCCGGAATTAGGAACTTCTTCCAAGTCTCCCACATGGGTGACAATGGTCCAATCAATTGAACCATCTTCTGCTTCTTTTGCTGCTTTCTCAGGTGCCTCAATGGGGAGCTGGATTGGAATTGGAACAGCGGGGACACACACTGCCACACATATGGTTGCTGGCATGGTAGGCAGGCAGTGTCTAAACTGGCTGCTGAACAACACTGGCTTCAGCTGCATTATTTTGATGTTACCCAGGGTGCCCAGATATTAACAGAAAGGTGATTTGGGTATAAAGAAAACATTTTACTTTATGCTCCCGATCTTTTCATCTATAAGATATGTTCTGTTAAATTATGCATTTATTTTTCATGATGCAAATGTGGTGTGCTTGAGAGGACAACAGTTTTTGAAATAATTACATTAAGTCGATGCTATATTTTAAAATCAGGTGCGAGAAATTTAGTAAAGGATAATTTTGGAAAGAAGATTTAATTTTACATCACTAAAACGAACTATGCTGAAATTGTACAATGCCATTTGCAATCATTTGTATGTGTGCGTTTAGAATATTGCTACCCACATTTTAGCTGACTCTTCTAGTCGGTGGATAAATGACCTCTATTATCATTTCTCATTTAAATCAATGAGAAAACTCATGATGAGGCCACAACAAATTAGCTCAAGAATCTTTTTTACATGAAATTATTATGTTTTGTGTAGGAATTTACATATTGCAAAAACACTTTTGTACCAAAATATGCATCTCTTTCAGGATGTCCAATGGATATTGTTCCCTGTTTTAGGCATTCTGGGCATACAGCCAAATAGCCACAGTCAGACTGGGTGTCCTATTCATAAAACGGAACAGTAGCTCTGAGAACGTCAAGACTTACTGATCTTTATTCCTTCTTTATTTGTGTCTTAATTACACACACACTCACACACATACAGACACACACACTTCATTTTAGTAGCAATGCAATTACATTATGGAAATGTATTGGGGAGAAGACCCTCCATAATTCCACTATTATCATAAGAACATATTATTTGGTGGTGTTTTCTGTAGTTTCTCTCCCAGTGTAGTTACTTTTTAAAAAATAGTGCGCATACAAATCTATATTCTCTTCTCTTATCATAAGCATTTTGTAATGGTTCAGCACAAAATTTTACAACCAGCATTTTAAATGGCTGTTTATTCTGCTTAGTGGATGTAAATGTATTCCATTTACTTACATTTTCTAAGTTTTCTCCATCCTAAGTAATGTGACTTGTCTGTTTGACTAAGGGTTCTCACTCCCCTCCTCCTCACTATTTTTCCAGCATTTCCCTGGAGTGGATTCCGAAGATGGGACTGTCCTAATTCAAAAAGCATTGCCATGTGGAGCACCAGCAGACACCGTGGAGTCTTTAATAAATAACCCATATTGATCTCTTATTTTGTGATTTATCTTGCTCCCTTTACTCTTAGAGCTTTGATTCATGGCTCCAAGGGGGTAATTTTGAAAAACCATTTACCAACTGCGACATTCTGACTACTGTATTCTTAAGGTCAAGGTGGAGCAGATCTGAGACAAGAGGATGTCCAATGTCCACATCTATAATCTCAGCCACAAGCTGAGAATAATCCAAAGTCTGTGCACATCAACAACAGAGAGGGAACCTGGGGTTTGCTGGTCTTCTTCAGCCTCTCAGGACCTTTTGCTCTGCAGGTAGGTGCAGCTGCAGATGGTGACTGAGAGTTTGTCCTGGGATTGTGATGGTGCCAAGCTCATTGAAAAGGGCTTTCTTAGGAAGGGGCTATGCTTTCTAAGTTCAGTCTGTCTGTGTATGGAGAGTCCATCTTTGTGGCTGACAAGCTTAACAGAAGAACTTTTCCCACTCTGTTTTTCTATCCTCTAGATATGGTCAAGAAAAAGCCTTTGTGTTCTCCAGAGTTAGAGAATTCCTTTCTGACTGATTGTAGAGCTGAGGAAGCCACACAAAGCACCTGCTGTCTGTGCTTCCATGGCTCTTCCTACCATGCTTGGGAAGACTGCTTTTGTTCAAGAACACATGGTAGTGAGATCCTCTTCAAGTGAAAACTGGAAGTCGTGGCATATCTATGTGGGAGGCTGAGATAGTTTCCAAGCCTCATGAACCGTCTTCTGTACCACTGCATCTCTGTGTAAGCTGGAAGTCCTCTCTGGGAACTGTAGAGCTCCAGGTGGACCAGATGCTTGTAGCAAGAGAACGTCTGCAGAAGGGATGATTTTTGAAGACACAGGCAAGCAGTGTGCTGGAACATGAGAAGGGTGCATTGGGTGGGGGCTTTGATGGAAACAAGTCTTTAATGTGGGGCTTTGTGTTGTCACCAGTTGAGATGAACTGCTGACTGATAATGGGTGAGGAGCACAGTGAAGTGTTCACTCAGCATGAGCTGTGAACCTGAGGCCCCACTGTTGTCCCGAACATTCTTCCTGGGGTTCATACCTCATATAACTTAGACTTCTTGGCTCTGGCTCTGGTGTTTTTTCTGGCTCATATCCATGACTCTCATGCTCCAGCCACTTGTGTTTCCTCTCTTCTTTATCCACCGTTTTGGGGCTGGTGTAGACCAGGGGGTCCCCCCCACAGCTGCACCTTAGCTCACCAGGTCACATCTCCAGCCAGTTAAATCTGATTTTCTCAAGATGGAATCCGAGCATTTCCCCTTTTACTTTTTTTTTTAAAAGATTTTATTATTATTGGAAAGCCGGATATACAGAGAGGAGGAGAGACAGAGAGGAAGATCTTCCATCCGATGATTCACTCCCCAAGTGAGCCGCAACAGGCTGGTGCGCGCCGATCTGATGCTGGGAACCAGGAACCTCTTCCAGGTCTCCCACGCGGGTGCAGGGTCCCAAAGCTTTGGGCCGTCCTCGACTGCTTTCCCAGGCCACAAGCAGGGAGCTGGATGGGAAGTGGAGCTGCCAGGATTAGAACCGGCGCCCATATGGGATCCCAGGGCGCGAGGACTTTAGCCGCTAGGCCACGCCGCTGGGCCCCACTTGCCTCCTTATTTTCATGAAGGTTATGTTCCAGAATACTCACAGTGTTTCCTAAAGTATGCTCCCTTGACTTCTTGGGTCCGATGATTCACTCCTAAAGTGACTGCAATGACCAGTACTGCGTCGATCCAAAGCTGGAGTTAGGAGTTCTTCCAGGTCTCCCACGTGGGTGCAGGGTCCCAAGGCTTTGGGCCATCCTTGACTTCTTTCTCAGGCCACAAGCAGGGAGCTGGATGGGAAGTGGAGTTGCCGGGATTAGAACCGGCACCCAGATGGGATCCAGGGGCGTTCAAGGTGAGGACTTTAGCCACTAGGCCACGCTGCCGGGCCCTCCCCCTTCTACTTTTTTAAAGCTTTGTGAGTCATTGCAATGTTTAGTGACCGATGAGGGCAATTGCTGTTGTGTCTGCCTAACAGTATTCAGGATTGAATGAAACTATGGTGCTGCCAACATTATCATTTACCTCTACAGACACACCCACTTTACTGCATCAGCTGAAGAAACAGGCATAGAATTTCCCCAGTGTGTGACCCTCCACCCCAGTGTCTGTCCCTGTCATCAGGATGAGGTCCCTATAAATCAAAATGATTAAAAAAATTTTAATCCTCTCAGTGTGAAGTTTCAAAAAATGAAGAAATATTTTACTGCTGTTTCTGTTTCAGTTGTTTATTTTTTTTCCTTCAGGATGACCAATTTCCATGATATGAATTTCCCATTTTCTGCTCATTTATCACTACTCGGATCACTTTCTTCTGGAGCCTGTGTTCTTCGCCTAGTCTGAGCTTTTATTTTTCAGATCTCTCCATATTACTCACTTGTTTCCTGCTCAGCATGTTGTGATCTGTGCAATTTTTACTGCCTTTTAGAATTCTGCAATGCCCTTTGAGTTGCCTTAAATACTTTAGATTTAACATGTTTTTATCAACTCTATTTTCTTCAGTTTACTTGAGAGTTTCATGTTGTTGCTATCTCAAGCTTTCTGAATTTTCCTGTAATTAATCTTTTTTGAAGTATATCTTTTGCTTGGTTCAAGTGCCATCCTTTTGTAGCCTAGCGCTTTTTAGTCCCTTTGTTTGGATGTAGTGTGAGTGATGAGTTCTCTTTGAGCCCCTTTGCAGCTAACTTGACAATTGAGTTGTCTGGGAAACATCACCAGGTGGCTGAAGGATGTTAGGTTAGCAGCCTCAGGTGCTTCAGCCCTGTGGCTGACCCATGAATGAACTACAGAAACTCCCCTTCTAAGTCACTGCTTCACCCCTATTGCTAATTTCTGCAACTTGTCCCAGCTGCGCCGTGGATTTGTGTCTTTGTGTTAGGGTTGACCCACAGAGCTTGGGGGAATGCAATTAATCACAGCAATATAATCAGGCAAAATCAGCCTTTGCATTATTTAAAAAATTTATCATATTTTTAATAGTATATATATAGTTGAGACGGATGCATGCCCATGTGGGCCTCTGATTAAGCTAGTGAGGGTCAAGGTTTGCAGCAAGATGGTGAGATAAACATTCTAGTTTTTTTTTGTTTTGTTTTGTTTTTTTCTCTTCCTTCTGAGTCTGCACAGCAGGAGAAAGAGGGCTCATGCCTTCCTGTCAAACTACGTTAGCTCGTGGTGGTGGAGATTGTCATTTGGTGATGCCTTAGAGACCCCAATGTGGAAAAGAATGCTCCAAGTGTACTGCTTGAATAGTCTTGATAGTTTTGAGACGTTGCTGGCTTCGTTGCACCAAAGAGTTGAGAAAATCTTTGTAAGGTCTATTGGCTGACCAGGTCTACTTCAATGTATCCACAGACCTAGACATTTTGTGCAAGCATGCTCGGCAGAGTTGTTTAACCTGTTCTGTTTTCCATCTTTTGATGAAGTGTTTGATGTCCTCTGTTGGCTTAGATGAACTGGCTGTCGTGCACCCCATGTGTATGTTCTCTATTGTATGGGTATCAGCAACTGAGGAGGCCCCGTCCCCATAAATGCACTCCAAAGTGGGATCATGTATCTTGTGACTTTTCCCCGAGGCTAGGGTTTGAGTCCAATAGTCTTGTTGAGGAATGCCCCAAGAAATCTCATGTGTAGTGTCCACAGACTTTATGTTTGTGTGTGCCAGCTAAAGCAGGGCCAGATTTGGTTTGTCACTTGAACCAGTGAGCACACATATCAGTGGATACAGTTGCCTGGGCAGTTCCACTCCAGCCCGGACTCTCATGAGAACTGGCAGGTGCAGTAGCCTTGGCAGGCTCAGCAGCCTAGTCTGGCCCCTCCTGTTTTGGCTCTTGTGTGTGCCAGGGGGTGCTGCAACCTTGCTTGGTCTGGCCTGTCCCTAGTCCCATTAGCTGTATGCTAATCCTGCTCAATCTGCTCCCATCCCCGGCTCTCATGTTAACTAGCAGGAATGACAGCCTAGCCCATTGTGGTCCCTATCACATCCTGGCTCCTTCACATGCCTATGGGTGATATGACTTGGCCAAGCCCAGCCTGTCCCCAGATCCAGCCCACATGCATGTCAGCAATTGCTGCAGCTTTGCTTGACCTGGCTTGCTCCTAGCCCCAGCTCTTGTGCTGTCAGGAGCTATGACCTAACGGAAGAGTTCCCTAAGTTGTCCTACCAGGCCCGCTTCCAGCCCCATATCTTGTGTGTGCGGGCAGGTGCTATGGCCCAATCCAGCATGGTCTGCCCTCTGTCCCAGCCTTTGCATGTACCTGCTCATGCTGTTACATAGCCCAACTTTGACTCCTCCCAATCTTGACTTACATGTGTCAGTGAGTTCCATGGTCTTGCTTGGCTTGGCCTGCCACAGCCTCCTGCTCTCATGCAAACCAATGGGTGTTGAAGTCCTACTGGGGTGAGCCCACAAATTCTCTACAGAATCCTCCCGCAGCCCTGGTTTCTTCACTTTCTGGTAGGTGCTACAACCTAGTCCGATGTGGCTGACACCCTGCCTCAACAATTTCCAGTGGGTTCTACAGCCTAGCCTTGCCAGATTTGCCCCCGAGTCCCAGCTTTTGAGTGGGCTGGCAGGTGGCAGTGGATGCTACTTAGTCCAGCCCAGGTTTTCCATGTGGGTAAGTACCTTGGCCTCACCCAGACATGCCCTCCAGATTCCCATTTTTATACCACCCCATCTTAACTCCCTTGCTTACTTGTGAGTGTAACTGTCAGGTCTCTGGAAGCCCCCAAGAGTCATTCCACATGTATCAAACAACCTTTTGGTGACCCCCAATCCAATATGTCCCCATGCCCCCTTCCCTGGGCAATCTTCAGCCCCACCCTCCCTGCTGCAACCTTCCTACCCCTTTGCCATGTGGTCCATTGTAGTTCCAGGGTTGAGGAAGAGCGTTCCAGTCTGGTGATACTGGCTCCCTGACAGGCAGGCCTGGCTGCTCTCTCATTCTTTTCAAAGATTTTTAAAATTTATTTTGAAGGTAATGAGTGGGTAGATATCTCACATGCTTCACTTCACTGGTGTCCACAGTGGCTAGAGCTGAGAGCTCCTCAGTAGGTCGGGCATACTTCAGGTTTGTAAGAGTGGCAGCAGCCATGTGGACAAATGTCCACAGTGAATGTAAAGGGTCTGCTGTCTTCTGGGAAGGGAGCCAGAGCTGGAGCTCCAACTGCAGAAGTTGGGATGTTCTGCAGGGGGTAGGGAAGGCTTATCCTGAGACAAGATCTAATGTGTGGGATCTGTGGCCTTTGTATTGTGGGAACCAGGGACTGAAAGACAGTATATTTCTTGCATATTCCAGCTCAAAGAGGGCCTTACTGTGTGTGGTTCATTTTTAGTATGTGTTTTTACTTTAAAGATTTTATTTATTTATTCGAAGGGCATAATCACA
Organism: Ochotona princeps; assembly: GCF_030435755.1. Lineage (NCBI taxonomy): Eukaryota > Metazoa > Chordata > Mammalia > Lagomorpha > Ochotonidae > Ochotona > Ochotona princeps. The sequence goes on along the minus strand of NC_080833.1, from coordinate 113,340,097 downwards.
GAGAAGTAGAGAAAGAGGAAGAGAGAGAGGTTTTGACTGCTGGTTCACTGCCTAAATGGCCACAATGGCCGGAACTAGGCCAGGCTGCAGCCAGGATACTGAAGCTGCCTATGTCTCCAGCGCAGGGACCCCGGCACTTCGATTGTCATTTAGGGCTTTCCCAGGCATATTGACAGAGCAGCTGGTACTCAAACCAGAGCCCTTGTGGGATCCTGCCCAGGTAGGTGGCCAGTGCTGGTCCCAGTCCGCAGCTTCAAAAAGATCACCTTTGTCTACCATCCCAGGGGTTAAGGTTATCAGACATCCTGAGCTCAGCCCTAGTTCTATCTCTTAATGGCATTGTGACTTGGAGAAATTACCTAAATGCTGTATGTATTCCTCAGATTTCTGCATATTTTAAATGAGGATGCTATAGGGTCCACCTCACTGGCATATAGCTATCAGTGTGTGTGTGCATGTGTGTTGATTATGATTTACTAATAGTATTACTGTTAGTGTGATTGTTGATTTCAAAGATGAAGGAGTGATTAGGTAAAGGAGAAGGGACACCCTGGCTCTGGCAAGCATGTCAGTTTGTGAAGAAGAAAAATAAAATCATAAAAGGTATCACAAACTTAAGGTATAAGGGGAGAAACTTTGAAAGGCTTGTGATCAGAGCGCTGTGGCCACAGACAACAGGTTTGCTCAGAGGCAGGGGGAAGATCGCAGTGAGAGGGTCAAAAAGAATTTGGCCCCAGGGAGAGAAAGTACTCACTTGGGTCCTTAGGAGAACATCAGACATTCAGGGAGGATGCAATTCAGTTAAGACAACTTTCACTCTGCAGTCAAGATATCAGGTCAGAATAGGGCATGGAGCCCTGTGATCAACTCTCCTGGGCACTCCCCGGGAAGGGGCGCAGGATCCAAAGGGCTGCTGGCTGCACCTTTCACAGCTCGGCAGCAGCAGGGGCTCTTTCAAGAGAACAGAGAAGCCACAGAGAAAAAGAAGTGGGACATCGGGACAGCAGCAGACTAGACTTCTAAGGAAAAGAAGGGGACAGGATGGTGTCCTACCCTTGAGTAGCCCAGAGTTGAATCAGGGAAATCTCATGATGATGAAAAGTGATGATAACTGGGGAAAAGCTGCGGGGAGGACATGGTGCTGGCCCCTGATCTGTGATATCACAGACTTCAGAAGTGCTCCACATAGAGAGGGAGTTCAGAGTCGGCTGACCCTTTGTTAGGAAGGCAGGCTGAAAGGGCAGCATTTCCAGGGGGGCCCCGCACTGGATTTCCAAGAAGCCTGGGGAATGATCTTTTCAAATGTTAATATGATCAAGGCTTCTTCTGATGTAGAACCAGGGGAAGTTTCCAGGGCAGGTGTGTAGGACAGATTCCAAACCCTCCACCTGGCCCTCAAGACCCTTTGTTTCTGACCTGTGTCCCTCAGTCGCTGCCTCACCTCACATCCCTCTCCCTGAAGCCCAACCCCTCCAACCATGTTGTTTGACAACTTCCACAAATATGAGGGTGCTTCAAAATGTCCATGGAATACAAGTTTATTTTGGTGTAGAAAGTGGAAGTTTACTCTTTTTAAATGTGTTTTTCATGAGTTTTTTGAAGATCCCTTATGCATGGATTTCAAAGACTCATGCACCAAAATAACCTTAAATTTTAGTTCCATTTTTTACAGATTTTCTGTATCTATTGAATGCTTGTGATATGACAGGCACTAGCTTTACGTGTTTGGGACAAGCAGTAAAATCACAGAAACAACAGCTCAGCTAGCCTCCTCCCCATGCACACATATCAAATAGAATCAGGGTTACCTGAAAGTTTTATGACAGTAATGTTAAATGTTCTTGATGTGTTTCCACCTCAAGGCCTTTGTACTTGTTTTGTTGTATGTCTGCTATGCCCTCTCTCAGATCCTCACTGATGGGCTTGTTTCCCCATCATTTCTCATCTGATCAGATTCCTCTCCTTTGAAAAGGACTTCTCTAGCCATTTCCATCACCTGTTAGTGTTTGCTAAGCAAATATTATTATCTGAAGAAAAGGCTTTTGTTGTTCCTTTATAATTTGCCTCCTCCACTAGACTGTAAATTCCTGGAGAGCAGAAGCATGACTTCCTATTGGATTCAGTTTCTAGAATAGTAGGGGCTCATAGTATGTCTCTATAAATATTTGATAAGCCAATTAATCTATGAAAGGCAGCAGTATCTATGCAATGCTTTGGACCCTGCTGAGGACGGAAAAATACTTAAAGAGCAGGCGGCTGTTAGGGCGTTAATTCTGTTCACAGAATGACTGTCACAAATATGAGATGCCTTACTCTTTGCAAAAAAATATGGAGTGTCCAGAGGCAGCATGCAGGATTGAGTCAGCATTTTGCATCTGGGAATAAAATAGGCAGGGGAATGGGAATAAAAGGGTTATTAAAGGAGCTGGCATTGTGGCACAGTGGGTTAAGTCATTGATTATGACACTGGCATCCCATATGGGAGCACAGAGCCCCGGTTGCCCTGCTTTTGATGCAGCCTCTGGATAATGCACCTGTGAAGACACTGCAAGGCAGCCCGAGTGCTTGGTAGATCTGCATGGAGATTCTGGCTCCTGGTCTCAGTCTGTCCCAGTTCTAGGAACCAGCAAGGGAAGATCTCTTTGTCTCTTCCTTATTCTCTATCACTCTGCCTTTTAAGGAAAGAAAGAGAAAGAAAGGAAACAAGAAACCTTTCACAAAACATTAATACTTACACATTAAATTTTTTATTGAAAAGACAAATTACAGAGAGGAGGAGAGATGGAGAGAGGTTCGTCCATCTGTTGGTTCACTCCACAGGGAGGAGGAGAGACGGAGAGAGGTTCGTCCATCTGCTGGTTCACTCCCCAAGTGGTCACAATGGGTTGAGGTGAGCTGATCTGAAGACAGGAGCCAGGAGCACCCATGAGGTTGCAGGGTCCCAAGACTTTGGGCCATCTCCTACTGCATTCCCAGGCTAGAAGCATGGGGCTAGATGGGAAATGGGGCAGCTGGGACATGAACCAATGCCCATATAGGATCCTGGCAGATGCAAGCAGATGATCTAGCACTAGACTATCACAACTGCCCCAATACTCGTACCTTAGTAGACTGTAGGGCTCAGGTACCTTTAGGAGGGTGCTGTCAGTTACAGAACACTACACATTTCTACATTTTTTCAAAGAAAGAAGTTTCCAAATGCTAGTTTCCATCTTAAAGAGGCAGTGTATGCATTTTCTTCAGGGATGTGACAAATATTACAGTAGGATGAACTTGATAGGAGGCAAGATCCATTCTGTGTATGTGATATGTGTTGATGTTGATGGTCAACTTTTGCTAAGGTCTCTTTAAATGTAAAATGCAAAGATTTCTCTCTTATACACCCACACATACACATACATACACACAAACGCACACAGAAGTGTTCCCAAGGCAAAAACATTTGTGAAGTCATCATCTAGATCTGACAATTCTATAAGTCCTCCAAGTTCCCCCAAGATAATTTCCTCAGCCAAATATAATCATTATTTTGACTTCTAAGTTCCTAGATTAGCTGTGGCTGCTTTAAAACTTCATGTGAAAGAACTTTTATGAAGCACTGAAGAGAAAGTTGTTGCCATATTTCATTACCCTGTTAATACCTTAGTGTGCAATTCATGCAAACAAATACTTTCTCCCATAATACAACTGTCAAAGTCAGGAAACGAACACTGACACAATTTCACTATCCCTTGTTCAGGTCATGTTCCGTTTTGACCAGCTTTCCTAACAGGGTTATTTGGAGCCAATAGCTGCCCCACCCAGATCACCTGTTGTATTGAGTTTTCCTGTTTCTTTAGTCTTCTTCAATAGCTGGAGTCTTTCCTCACTTTAGAGTCTTTCCTTAATACTCATAACCTTAAGGGTTGAAGGCTACAGGCTGTACTATTCCTCAGTTCAGGCTTATTTGAATCAGGTTATTAACCTTTTGGCAGAAATATCACAGATTGGAGGCTGCCTTGTTCTCATTGCTCCCTATCAAAAGGCACACAATTTTGATTTGTCTCACTATTTGATTGTTCGATTAAAGTGGTTTTGCTTATTTTTCTCTGTTTATATTTGCTCTTTTCTTCTGACAATTAGTAATTATGTTGTGAGGGGATTTTTGAAGGCTCTGTAAGTTCTCTATTCTCCATCAAACTTTCATTCACTTGTTTAACATTCATCAAGGTTTCTCAGATGAATTATTACCAGGAAAATATATCAAATGATGATTCTCTAATTCCATTATCCATTCTACTTATTAATGGCATCCTACTGTAAAGGAAAAGCCTTCCCTCCTCATTTGGCTACTAATTTGTATCAGAGTTTACTCATTAATTATTTTTGGCTTCATTCTGCTGCCTAGCACTTTCACTTGAAGGAAAATCATCATTGTGTAATCCATTTCTCATTCCTATTCTCAGGGGGGATGTTGTTAACATTCAGTGATTAAGTATGAGTTTTGGTCAAAGTGAATGTTCAGTCTTGTAAGCAGGTGCTTCTAGGGCTGGCAGTCTCAGGCACACTGTCTTAATTCCTTTCTGTGCCTGCACATATTTCCTTTGAAACTATCAACTACCTTGACAGATCCTATGTACCTTCCTGGGGATAAGAGCTCCTTTCCGTTGATGTGTTCTACTCCAGGTGGGCTTGGGGCTGAGAATGGGAACATATCTCAGCATGGAGAGCGCCTGGTGTTGGAAAATGGCTTCAAGACATATTTACAGAAAGAAAGATCTTCCATCCGCTGCTTCACTCCCCAGTCCGAAGCCAGAAGCCAAGAGCTTCTTCCTGGTTTTCCATGTGGGTACAGAGTCTCAGGCCCTGGGCCATCCTTTACTGCTTTCCCAGGTCAAAAGCAGGAGCTGGATGGAAAGTGGAGCAGCTGGTATATGAATCAGTGCTCATATGGAATCCTGGAACATGCAAGGTGAGGAGTTTAGCCACTAGCCTACTGCACCAGGCCCCAGCTTCAATCATTTTCTGTTTACTTCATCCCTTCCCCAACCACTCTGACCCAAAAAACCTATTTTTCCTTACCCTGCAACTGCCTAATCCCTTTGCCCCAAGTATTTCTGTTTCCAGAGAATGTCTTCCTGATTCCTTCAGAATGAGATTAAGAAGAAGAGAGTGGAGACGAGGAAGCTCTATAATTGGCCAGCCTGAATGTTTTGTTGTCAGCAGTACTCCCCTGAGCTGCTTGGATGTGAGTCAGGATGGTTCTGGGCTGACAATTCTGTCTTCTTACCACACTGCTGTGCTGGCATGGCCAGCAGTGTGAGGAAGACAGTGAAATAGAAACCCATACATGGAAAAATTGTTTCCACATAGGAAATTGTTTTCCAATAATTTTTCCAGTCATGGGTTCTGGTAGCATTCTTCATTACAACATTGGGGTTCAATCCTGCCTGATCTTCAGAAGAATCTCTGTCTCTGTTCTAGGATGCCAGGAACCTCTTTCGCTTTCATGGTGTCTCCAGAGTTTGGCTCGTGAGAGAGAACTATGAGCTCTCTCATAGCTACCTTGTTATATTCTATAGAACTGTCAATCTACAGGAAGAAACAATTCAGGAGTCATAAGATGTATATGAAAGAAAAAGTCTGTTATTGAAAAACAGGCTTTGAATAAATTTGAGGAACAATCCACCTTCCTGGTTGGGAGGTTTCATATTATAAAATCTCAACCATTCTAAGATGCCAATCATTCCTAAATTAATATATAACTTCAATATAATTTGAATAAAATTTATAGCTTATTTTAATCAAGGATAATAAATGTGCAATTGACCTGGAGGAATAAATATATGATAAACATCAATAATTTTGAAAAGAAAAAATAGTATCGGGAATTTGTTTTTAATAGATAGCAGAACTTAATATCTATGTCACCCTTAAAATAAAAGTGATATCGTATGTGAATGGGAATTGAGAAAGGACAAGTGAAGCACAAATAAAAATTCAGAGACAGACCCTGGTACACATGGGAAATAGTAATTCATCCTGGGGCAGGCAGGAGGAGGGGGAGGAATGAATCAGACAGTGTTGAAACTTGCCCATACATTTGAAATAAAATTAAATCTTAATTTTGTCCAATATATGAAAATAATAACTTGATGAGTTAGATCTTTATTGAGTTATAACAAAAAAGAAAGCAAAAGCATGTAAGCATTTAGGAAAATATTTGTAAAATATCAAAGTCATGGAGACGTTGCTAAACAGGAAAGCTCTGATTATATGAAAATTTAATATAAATACGGCAAATACAGCTGTGAAACTGGGAGAAGATACCCGCTTCTCTCTTAATGTGCATATCAGACAAAGGGCTAATCTTTTTAATATACTGAAGGTTTACAATAAAGAGATGAAGGAAAGGAATGGGAGTACATGTAAAAGGATGATCCCAGCTGTGAAATTGCAGCTGGCTAGCAAACACTGGAAATGACAATCTTACTGAGATATTCAAGGACAGTAATGATAAGCTACTCTGTGCTAGTAAATTGGCAAACAAGTTTCTAATATCCAGTTATCACAATGTTATGGGGAAATAAAGTTTCATGCATTTGTGCTGGGAATGTGAATTTGTCAACGCTTGTTGGAATTTAATTTGACAGTATCTATTAACATTTTGAAATGCTCATATTCTTTGACCCAGTAATTCTGATTATAGAAATCTATCCTGCAGCAATAAAATCAAAATCTATAAGAAGATTTACAAAAAGTTATTCATTATTATGTTCTAACTGCAAACATTTGAAGAAACACACATACTCATTGATAGGGAAATTCTGGAATATGGTTGAATAAATTATACTACAGTCATACTGTGGAATGTTGTGCACTTATTAAGAAATAATGGGATGGGTCTACATGTATCATTCAGGAAGCATGCTCAAGGAAAAAAGCCAATCACAGACCACTATGTGCTAAATAATTCTATTCTGCAGTACAAGAGCACTTTCATGAGTATAGAGTTGGTAGATAGAAAAGCAGATAAGCCAAGATACATTGGAAAATGCTTTGCATTACAACAAACAGGTATGTAAACTATTGTTGCTTTATTGTAAATTAAAAAAAAAGATGTACTTGTTTGGAAGAGTTAGAGAGAGTGAGAGACAGGGGAAAAAAGAGACGGAGAGAGACCTTTCACCTGCTGGTTCACTTTCCAAGTGGCTGTAACAACCAGGACAAGGCTCGGACAGAGCCGGAAGTTTTTTCCTGATCTGCCGTGTGATTAACAGAGTCACAAACACTTGGGCCATCATTCTCTGCTTTTCCCAGGTCATTAGCAGGGAACTGGATTGGAAAGCATGCCTATGGGATGCTGGTGTCACAAATGGTAGCTTTACCCTCCACGACACAACACCAACACTTACCATAACAATTTTTAAAAAACATTCATTTATTGGAAAGTCAAATTTACAGAGAGGACAGGCAGAGAGAAATACCCTCCATCTGTTGGCTCACTCCTCAAGAGGCTGCCACAATGGCCAGATTGGCAGAACCAATCCAAAGCCAGGAGCCAGGAGCCCCCTCAGGTTCTCCCACATGGGCCCCCAAGGCCTTGGGTCATCTTCCACTTGTTCCTCTCCCAGGCAAAAAGTAGCAAGCTGGATGAAAAGTAGAGCAGCCAGCCAGGATATGAACCAGCACTCATATGGGATCCTGGTGGATACAAGGCGAGGACCCCAGTCACTAGGCTATCATACCGAGCCCTACTGTAACAATTTTTAAGTAATTTGTTTGAGTCAGACAGTGTTCTGGGAAAGAAATTAAACATTTGAGAAAATTAGCAGAAGCACTATCTGCTCTCCCACATTTGACTCCTAGAAAAATCAAGAAGTGACAGAAACATAGGGCATGTGTTTGGCCTAGTGATTAAGACACTGCTTAAAATGCCCACATCCTATACCAAAGCTCTTGGGTTCAATAGCTGATTCCATTCCTGACTCTAGCTTCTTACTAATGCAGACCCTGGGAGGCAGTGGTGATGGCTCAAAGTAATTGAGTCCCTGCCATCCATGTGGGAGTCCTGGATTAAGTTCCTGGGTCCTGGATTACATGTTGTATTTGGAGAGTGAAATAGGAGGTAGGTGTTTTTAATCTGTTTCTCAGTGTTTTTGTCACTCTGCCTGTCAAATAAATAAGACTTAAAAAAGGAGAGGTGACACACTGGAGTTTCCTTTAGGATCACCTGCAGAAACTAGAGCTTTAGGTTCAGGAACACAAACCTGGGTGTGCCTTGTATGCGATGAACTAACATGCCCACATCCCATAGCAGAGTGTCTGTGTTTGATTCCCAGCTTGGGGAGGCTTATAAACATACTAAGGAGTATCAAAATAGTAACAGTGGTTTCTTGGAGAGGAAGAGATTAAAACTCATTGACATTTTTTGTAATAAACAAAAAATAAAATAAAGAAGACATAGAATAGGTATTGGATTTCTGGATCAGAAGAGGCCTTTGTGTCAGTGCTGCACTTTTTTTTTTTTTATAAAATAATAAGCTTTGTTTTTAAGGGCAGTTTTTGTTTATAAGAATGTTCAATAGGGGCTGGCACATTGGCACAGCTGGCTAATCCTTCACCTCCCTCCAAGCCTGGCATTGGATCAGCCTAGCCCTGGCCGTTTTTTCCATTTGGGAGCAAACCAATGGATGGAAAAATCTTTCTGTCTCTGCTTCTCTCTGTAAATATGCTTTTCCAATGAAAAAAAATATTTAAAAATAATGTTGAACGGAAAGCATGGAACATTCTATTTTTTAAAAAAGGATTTATTTGTATTTTTATTTTTTAAACATTTATTTATTGTTGTTGGAAAGTGAGTTAAACAGAGAGCAGGAAAGACAGACAGGAAGATTTTCCATCCATTGATTCACTTCGCAAATGACCGCAATGGTCAGAGCTGAGCTGATCTGAAGCCAGGAGCCAGGAGCCAGGAGCCAGGAGCCAGGAGCCAGAAGCCAGGAACCTCTTCCGGGTCTCCCACGCTGGTGCAAGGTTCCAAGGCTTTGGGCTGTCCTTGACTGCTTTCCCAGGCCACAAGCAGGGATCTGGATGGGGAGCAGAGCTGCCGGAACACGAACTGGTGCCCACACAGGATCCTGGTGGGTTCAAGGCAAGGACTTTAGCCGCTAGACTACCGCACTAGGCCCAAGATTTATTTATGTTTATTGAAAGGCAGTTTAGATTTATGGAGGAAGGCGAGACAGAAAGATTTTCCATCTGTTGGTTCACTCCACAAGAGGTTACAACAGCTGGAATTAAACCAAAGCCAGGAACCAGGAGTGTTTCCTCGGTCTCCACCACACCACATGGGTGTGCACTGTCCCAAGGACTTTAGCAATCCTGTACTGCTTTCCCAGGCCACAAGCAGGGAGCTGGATGGGAAGTGGAGCAGCCGGGACACGAACTGTCATCCATATGGGATCCTGGCACTTGGAAGGTGAGGATTTAGCCATTGAGCCATAGTGCCAGGTCCACAGAGCATCCTTTCATACCCATCCTCACACAAACAAACCCAACTGGCTGTGGAAATACTGTACTGTGCTGTAACATTCACTACGGTTCATGACTACACTGGCACAGCATCATCACTCAAAGTCTGGAGTTTTCATGCGGGCCTGCTCTTGGTGTTGTTCACTTTATGAGTTTGCACAAATGCACACTGTCATGCACCAACCAATGTAGAATAATGCGGAGTAGCTTCTAAAAATGCTCTGTGCTCTATCCATCCATCTACCCTCCACAGTCACCTCTGGCAGCTGCTGCTGTTTTCACTGGAATGCTGTCTTTTCTAGAATGGCTTCTTTTACTTTTTAATATGCATTCATTCTTTTTACAAATGGGATAAATATTAAACATCAAAAAAAAAAAAAAGACAACAGAATAGGGGGGCGGTGTGATGGTGTAACAGAGTAAAGCTCTGCCTGTGGCACCGGCATCCCATATGCTTGTCAAGAGAGTCCTGGTTGCTCCGCATCCAATCTAGCTTCCTGCTCATGGCCTGGGAAAACAACACAGGATGGTCTAAGACCTTATGATCCTGCACCCACGTGGGAGACCTGGAGGAAGCTATCAGCTCCCAGCGTTAGACTGGACGAGCTCTTGCTGTTACTGCCGTTTGGGGAGTGAACCAGTGGATGGAAGATCTCTCTCTGTCACTGTAACTCTGACTTTCAAGTAAAATAAAAAAGACAAAGAATAAGCATTGGATGTCCTGATCAGAAACGTTTGAGCCAGTGCTATATGTTGACCTGTTGCGTGTACTCTTGTGGGTGACATCATAAAGGCAAGCCTTGTGTCACTGCTTCCAGATGGATGCATTGATTGTAGAGAAGAGCAGTGGGCAGAACAGCCCTGACACAACTTTATCTTCTTTGGGCAGAACAGGCTTGGCTTTAAAGTATGCATGGAGCCTATTCGGTCCAACATGTGGGCAGAAATAATTCAAGGAGGATAAGCAGACTCTTTAATAGTCTAGTATCTTGCTTCCTGTCCCAGTAATGAATTTTAAGCATATTCTACCAAAATCTATGTATTTATGTATTAATTATCTATATGAATATATATGTTAAAATATGTACATCATAAGACATTCATAGAAATAGAAGTTAGGCAAGGATGAGATAAAAATAAATACAAAGTAGTTCCAGTATTTTCTTCCCGTTTGAATTCAGGGCTGACTCTATGAGCGTGTGGCCTGTGTTGCTGTGAACAGAAGGGCATCGTGTCTGGCTTAATGCTCTGCTGTTCTAAAACAAAATTTTAAAATACTTGAGACAAGTGGCCTTGGAGTTTCATTGTGCACTGAATACTACCAGTGATATTGCTAGTTTTGTTTGAATGCATTGCTTTGTCCTCCACAATCACTCCTTTTTGGAGATTCCTGGCCTGGAAGATCTATCAGTCCAGCGTTTTCTTCGAAGTTTTTGCTTATCTATTTATTCATGCTTCCCACTTCCTTACACTTTAAGCCTCAGAAGTACAGAGCTGTTTGCACTTCCTAAACTTGTCACGCAGCCTCAAAATTCTGCCCCATGCGTGAAATAGTCCTTAATTGTATACTGAATGCATGTCCTTATCTTATACGACTGGAAAACTTCTTATCCTGAGAACCAACTCAAATGTCACTGCTGCAGGATTACTTGCTAGATTATAAGTGCTTTGAGAGCAGAGCACCCTGAATCTAATTAGATTAATCCATAAATGAGATGATCTCTTTCAAAATACAGAAACTGGTAGCTTGTGTGAAAAACGTGCTCATTAAGTATTTGCCAAATTCAATAGCTGTTAATTAGATGAACTAGGCAGAGCTGTTCTACTGTGTTGGGTTTGTCTGCATTGCTAGGCAGAAGCCTACTACCTTTTGTAAGATAAATAGATGCTTCTGATTCAGACAGCAAAATTACTGAGAAGGCCTCCAAGGATGACTGGAACTCAACTGGAATGCTGCCAGGGCACTTTCATCTTTGCTTGCTTTTCTTACTCTCATGGCATCCATTTCTTCTATATAGCTGGAAAGTGGTCACTGGCGGCTTTTTCATATTTTTGTTCTAGAAAGTTCAAGTGATCAGTGGGATTCAGGTTGGACCAGATGCTCATCACTAAACCAGCCTCTGACTGCCGGGGTTCCCCACCTCGCTGGGTTGTGTAGCTGTGTGCAAGAGAGCTGGAGCCCAAAGGGGGAGTTTCACAGCGTCTGGGATATGTAGTTAGGTTTCTGGGTAGCTGCTATTTCTTATTCTCCTTATTTTTCTCTGTCACACAATTTATCTCAAATTCCTGCCACAGTTGCATTTAATCAGATATTTATCCACCCCTAATGTTTATGTCATTTTAATATTGTAAAACCACATTTCAAAATGTGGCTCTCATTATTTACTCCTCTTTTAAAATTATGAGTGTTTGAAAATTGTGTTTTCAAGTGAGAATATGGGTCTGTTTTAGCTCTAAGTCACTGAAAACAAGTCGGATTGTCAGGGAAGTTTGGGAAATCAGTTGTCAGTGAGGAGTGTGGCAGTCTTGCATGAACCAGACAGGAAAGACAAACCCACCTCCTCTCACAGCTAATTGTCACAGCAGCAGTCACCATTCATACGCTGTAGGTTATTTTTAGAAGGCTATCCAAATATAGGTTTCCTTCAGTATAAATGTGAATGGGAGTAACATGTGTTTTTTTCTCTTGTGAAAAATTCATCACACTTAGCCTCGCTCTAACTTTTGGAGAGGCTCCATTCTAAATATTGGGAAGCATAAATTCTCATGTACCCACCTCTCTAACTAAAAGTAGTTAACACTGACCTTTACTTTTTTTTGGCACCATCTTTTTCTTTGAACCTGAGAAACTTGAAAGAAATTTTTCTCAGATTAAGAAAAAAAAATCACATGAAGTTTTCAGGTTTTTATGCTAGTATTTTCTCAGAGAAATATATTATGAAGATCAAAGTTATTTTGAACATTGCTGTTTTATTTTCTGCTCATCATAAATATTCATCCTGAATTTGTCAGAGGTGTTGGTCAGAGTTCACAAATTAAAAGCTGGTTCCCAGTTAGCTGTGAAGGGTGTGTTTTCACAAAGGGTAAGTATCTAATTAGGGTAAATCGATTAAATTCTTAACTTAATTAACTCAGAAGGGGGGGGGCACAAAATTGACCTATTTGGCGATTTGTGGACATCTTGAGCACTCTCAATAAATAATTACAAAGCAAAGCTATGAAAGCATTCACGGAGTGTCACAGACATATTGAAATGAAGATGATGATGTTTCAGAATTGATTGAAAAAGTTGATTGTGAAGGCTCTGACTCATTTGAAATTCTTTATTCATGTGGATGTGATGACTATTATAACTTTCATGGTAAAGAACAGCATCTTTTTTTTTTTTTTTTGCTGAAAATGAAATCCTGTCAGCAAGTACTTTCCCAAAGAGTAAAATAAACTGCCCAGCGGATGACAAGTATTTTAGCCTAACAAATGACAGGAACTACATGACTCCTCAAGAACACATGTTGATCAAGCTGGAAACAATGGCCCTCAGTGGCAATATTCTGGCTTCTTACCCAAGTGATTATCCTGACAGGAAAATACAAGCGAACACACAAGCAACAAGCATCCTCTTTCCCTAGGAAACAGAGCTGCCACCATCCCAAGCTGATCCTATTTCTATCTACATGCGTGAGCCCAGGCTTGCAATGTTACGATCCTGAGATAGACAAGAACAATTGCCTGTTGTAGAATGTGATTTATCAAGTGTCAGTTCAGTTCGCTTCAGTCCAGATCTTGAAAGTGACATGCTTTGTACATCAGCTTCAGCTTCTCACCTGCAGGGTGTAAGACAGGTAGGACATAGCTGGAATATTTAATGCAATTCTGAGTAATTTTAAACAAAAATTGAGCATAAACAAGGTCAACATGAAATGAGGAAGGCATTTCATGCGTGTGGCAAGTTTGTTTCATGAAATAACTCATGGTCTCCTAAGGGATATATTGTCCCATCTTTTT